>NC_056729.1:310573194-310770694 GCF_019279795.1 Protopterus annectens
ATCAAGCTTAAATGTCATCTTTACCGTATGCGCGTAATTCCCTTACTTTTCTTCATCAGATGCTTTTTCTTTTTATGTAATTCCTTTACTAACCTTTCTATTGTCCTAACATTTCCTGTTCTCCTCTTCTTGTATTCCTAACTTCTTTAATCGACTTTACCACCAAAGTAGTCTTCACTCAAAACTTAATACACTTTGTCAGTCTTCTACATACAGTTGGTATCACCATATTGGCATTTATCTCCACGTTTATTCCCTTTGCTTGATTTAACCTTATACCTATAAGCATACTTGACTAAATAACCATGGTCCCTTACCTCTGCACTACTACCCTCATTATTATCCTACTAAAATTCTATCTCACTTACGCTTTTTCACATATCGGCCCTAGTAAATCTATATTCCCCCTTATCTGAGAATAATACATTTTAAATATCAGCCTACCAAAATTTTATCATTTTATTTTTAACACCTTTGTCTCCTGTTTTACTCTCAGATAAGGCATTATTTTCCTACTGCGGCATCATAAAATCATTTCTCAGATTATGTCAATATATGGCACCCCCCCGAGTTTCATTTGATATGGAAAGCTTTTGCTTCCTGATTCAGTTGAGTTATATTCATTATCCTACATTTCCTAATTTGTATTCTTTACTCCCTGATGATCTATCTCTCATCCCTTCAATGATGCTCTTAATCACCATTATAAACAGAATCGCCAGTCTTGTCACCCCCCCCCTTCCCTTTTTCTATAAGATCTTCTTCCACAGCTTTTTTTTTTTATTTTTGCTTTATATCTTAGTTTGGAGTGAACTGTGGTTCCTGCATTTCACTTTTTCATGTAGACTGGCCTGCTTAGTTGCACTGTGGACGTTTTCACATACCAAAAAATCACTTAGATCCTTCCTTCAATCATCATTCTCCCCCATCCCTACTCTAGCTTTTCATCCTCCATTCCTAACTATATTTAAATTTGTGCTAGAAAAATATCCCCATTCTTGATACCTTCCTTGTATTTAACCAAAAATATTAAGGATCACTTTAATGCTGTACAACAGAACCCCCTGTACACACCTCTGTAACTTTATTCATTTGTTTCTTTAACTTTCACAGGATGCTTTACTACATGGGACACTTCTGTCAGTTACACAGACAGGATCGTAGGCAAACATTTGTGCTCATAAGTTCACTAGATTCCTTCACTAGGCAAATTATACAACGCTTTTAAAATATAGTGACCCATCCACTGTCTACTGTACCTTTCTGTACCATACTCCATGGCAGCAGCAGCAGTATACTGAAGGGCAGCATTATGTAATACATGTATACTGAAGGGCAACTGATGGGTAGCATTATCTAACACATGTATACTGAAGGGCAACTGATGGGCAGCATTATCTAATACATGTATACTGAAGTGCAACTGATGGGCAGCATTATCTAATACATGTATACTGAAGGGCAACTGATGGGCAGCATTATCTAATACATGTATACTGAAGGGCAACTGATGGGCAGCATTATCTAATACATGTATACTGAAGGGCAACTGATGGGCAGCATTAGCTAATGCATATATACTGAATGGCAACTGATGGACAGCATTAGCTAATACATGTATACTGATAGGCAGCATTACCTAATGCATGTATACTGATGGGCAACTGAAGGGCAGCATTACTTAATGCATGTATACTAAAGGGCAGCATTATCTAATGCATGTATAGTGATAGGCAACATTATGTAATGCATGTATACTGATGGGCAGCATTATCTAATGCATGTATAGTGATAGGCAACATTATGTAATGCATGTATACTGATGGGCAACTGATGTGCAGCATTATCTAATACATGTATACTGAAGGGCAACTGATGGGCAGCATTATCTAATACATGTATACTGAAGGGCAACTGATGGGCAGCATTATCTAATACATGTATACTGAAGGGCAACTGATGGGCAGCATTATCTAATACATGTATACTGAAGGGCAACTGATGGGCAGCATTATCTAATACATGTATACTGAAGGGCAACTGATGGGCAGCATTATCTAATACATGTATACTGAAGGGCAACTGATGGGCAGCATTATCTAATACATGTATACTGAAGGGCAACTGATGGGCAGCATTATCTAATACATGTATACTGAAGGGAAACTGATGGGCAGCATTATCTAATACATGTATAGTGATGGGCAACTGATGGGCAGCATTATCTAATACATGTATACTGAAGGGCAACTGATGGGCAGCATTATCTAATACATGTATACTGAAGGGCAACTGATGGGCAGCATTATCTAATACATGTATACTGATGGGCAACTGATGGGCAGCATTATCTAATACATGTATACTGAAGGGCAACTGATGGGCAGCATTATCTAATACATGTATACTGAAGGGCAACTGATGGGCAGCATTATCTAATATATGTATACTGAAGGGCAACTGATGGGCAGCATTATCTAATACATGTATACTGAAGGGCAACTGATGGGCAGCATTATCTAATACATGTATACTGAAGGGCAACTGATGGGCAGCATTATCTAATACATGTATACTGAAGGGTAACTGATGGGCAGCATTATCTAATACATGTATACTGAAGGGCAACTGATGGGCAGCATTATCTAATACATGTATACTGAAGGGCAACTGATGGGCAGCATTATCTAATACATGTATAGTGATGGGCAACTGATGGGCAGCATTATCTAGCACATGTATACCAATGGAGAAAGAAGTACAGTCTTTCAGATCTGTCAGCGTATTGCAGAGTGTTGCAATGAGCTTTGGTGTTGCTACCTAATCCCCAGTGGCTCCTTATTTATATTACATGACAAAGTCAATATCTCCCTCCAGAATCACTGAACTCAACTGATTTAGTATTTGTCGCAAAGTTACTTGTACTGCACTGCATGACCAATCATCTCCCTCTTCAACATTCAGCTCATGTTCTCCTTTTCCTTTTAAATGTATTGATCTCTTTTATTTGTTAACTGGGTAAACCCACAGAGCACAATTATCTGTTTGCAGGGGTGACCTGGCAGCAATGACTACTTAAGCGGCATGTTCTGAATACTGAATACTGAAGGAATCAAACTGTGGACTACAAGAAACAACTCATTAGAAGCTGTGAGTCTTAATACTCTGTGCTACCTGTCAGGCACGAGGCCTACAGTATCACCTTGAACTTATCTTTACTTATCCAAGACTCAAGAAAAATGCAACTGCTTCCTCTATCTGGTCATATAACTTAAGCACTTCCCATCCTCCTTTGTCTTTACTTTACATTGTGCTAATTCCAGCATGCCAGCTCTGATATCCACTCTGTATAGAATGCATGCATACACTGTGCTTTGTTAGTCACTCTGATTTTACACCCTCAAGTCAACTATGATATTCCCTTTGTATATAACACTTCCACATAGCTTTTAATCTTTAATCTCCAAAATGAGGAACACTACCTCTCATAATGGTGAACAAATGGACAAAATGTGGAACGGTTACTATCAGCTTACTAAAAACTTCAAATAGGAAGCTCATATAAAGGTTAATGTGTGATATTTTTATTTATAGGGTAGCTCTATTAATGAATTGATATGATTCAGTTCTATTTACTATGGATATCAGTCTATAAAATTACTAACACTGAATGTGTGACAGATCCTTTCAATGTGAAGCTTCGTGGAACATGAACTTTTTAAGACTCCAAATGAGGAACGTTCCTCATAGTGAGATATACTTAAGAGGTATGTAACTTGCATATGTATTGCATTCTGACATTCATTCTGTTTATAATTCCATGTAACTATTATGTTTACCCTTAGGCTGAGACTGAACTAGGTCCTGTGGGATCTATGCTCTACCCCCAGCTAACAAATTCCAAATAAAATGAAATCAAATTTAATTCTGTCCCCAAACCATGTAATACCACTTCTCTCCCTAATCTCAGGTTAACAAAATATTTGCTTTGATGAAGTTCTCAAGCACAGATTTCAGAATTTTGTGTGTTGTTATTAATATGGTTTAAGAAATTCCTCACAGGCAGCTTTTGGTTTACCTATAAGTTTTCCATGCATATTGCTGCTCCCTGCAGAATGTTATAATTGCCTCCTGTACTTTCAATTCTTTCCTTGTTTCCTTCGTATGCTGCATTGAGGTACTGGTAATGATTCTCACAATGACATTAAGTAACATTCATCAACAATATCTAATATTAAGTAGTCCCCAACAAGAATACACATTTTTCTGCATATTGCTTACATATTCAACCTTACTGGTATAATGCCATGAAATCAATGCAATCAGAAAAAAAACCTGGTAAAAGTCATTATGGAGGCCTATTCTTGCAGTTCTTACAGTGTTATAAGAGGTTACATCTATCTGGCACTTCTGTAAAAATAGTAATCTTTTACAGTTGTCACTATAAGTTTTCATTAAATGGGCTTTGGCTATTCAGCATTTCACTTTCAGAAGTTGCATCTGATCAAAGTGAAACTGTTTACTTAGCCTTAATGGTGCTTAGACATTAAGTGCCGTCACTGCATCTCCCTGATTGTGTGCACATCAATAATTCTTAATTTGATGAAACAGACAACCATTTCTCCTCCCATCTCCCATACAATTAAGCTGGGAAAAGCACTTATTAAAGCAAAAACAACAATGCAGATCTAAGTGCAAACATAAATTATCTGAGCTAATTAGAGTTTAGTTTCCTTTCATTAATAGTATGGCTTTGGTTGTTGCAATTCTTCAGTGCTATCTTATTTTACAACGTGTGTGCATATTACACTTTTCAGGGTGTTCTTTTCAGTTATCTCAGTGATCGGTCTGGCATTTCTAAGCAAGTAACTTTCATATGGCAATAAATTATTTCATTTTGCTTCTGACTATGAGCCACTTTGAAAACTTCTTTTCAATAGATGTCTTCTAATCTGCTTCTATAAACTTAACAATCTGTAATGATAATATTCTGTTATAGTAACCAGTACCCATACTCGATGAAAGCTATCAATAACTGTTCATTTGAAGTATTTGCACATTTCTTTCCATATGTCAGCCTCTTTACATGAACTATCTGTTTAAAATATTTTTAAAAAATTTGCTCATATGTCTAATGATTACTGTAGCATGATATAAAGCAGATGATTATGTATCAAATGCTCTATCCATCTCTTTCAGTTCTAATATCAGCAGAGACTACCATTCATAGAGGATAACAACAGTATTAGACATGTACCAGACAGCATTAGCACTGCTAGACACAATGATATTATGCTTTAATATGATGGGGAAACCTATCACAACCTGCTTTCTTTCTTTGTGGCAGCAGATAAGTGGACTGGATGCCCTCAAACAAGTTAAATGAATCCTTACCGAGTATAGTTATACTAATGGTGATGATGATTCAGATGCAGGCCTCTGTCATCTAGAGCGGATAATTGTTTCACAGTGAAGGTGAAGCTAATCACCAGCACTAACCATCCTAAATGCCTGGCACAAGTGGGAAGTATAGCATAATTTATGCAAACTTGTCTGTAGTCCTACAACTGTGCAAAGAATATCTATCAAACAAAACTACACATATAATGTAGAGATGTATTAAGCCAATAGGAATTAGGAAATAGTAACAACAATAAAAAAATTTAAAAAAATGACAAACTAAGATTATTTTGTTAAATTATGATGCCCCACATGTAATTTTATCATAAACCAGTGTACTGTGACCAGATTCCAACGTAATTGCACATAGCCATCTTTTATTTGTGCTGTCATGCATTTTAAATAGCATAAATGCATGGCAGATTCTTCAGGAATCTAAAGATGCCAGAAAATGACATTGTAAAAGATCACTGCTGTGCAAATGTATCATTGCATGTCATTTACTGTGTAATCAGTTGTGGTCAGCCAAGAAAACAGCAAGACAAAAAAAGTATGTTGCAATAGTCTTTCATACCATTTACTGGGTAATTGACTGAAACAATGAAATCCAGCATTGTTACTTGATGTGCAAATAAAGGGTTTGTCAAAGCAAATGGAATGCAAAAAACTGAGCTAATGAAATATCGAGCTTTCTGTAACTGTAGATATCAAACTGCAGTCATATCCTTTTAGGTTTCAGTTCTTTCTCTACAAAGTTTAGCATTACACAGATGTTGTCTAGAGCACATTACATGTTTGTAAATATAATTATTGCAAAAATTACCTGTTCACTTAAAAAGTGCATTTTTTCAGTTAAAATTAAGTATTACAGGAAAAAATATAGGCTGCAGGGATGTGGTTTCAAAATAGACCTGTTTTATTCTGGTCATATCACCTACAGGAATTTGGCTGAACAGGTACTAAAGTAATAAGTACCATGCTTAGAGTGTGACTAGGAAAATTTTAAGGGTCAGGGAGAGACTTAAGCATATATGCTCGCTCTTTGTTTACTTTTTATGTGAGAATAAATCATTTGTGTTTTGTATTATCTCAGCAGTACCCAGAGAAGCAGCATTTTGCATTATTAAATATCAGGACTGCTCGAGACTTGGAAGCTTTATAACAAGACATTTGGACTATATCTTACATCCAAGAGTATGTTTAAACTACATTTATAATTGCAGTTATCTTAACATTTAAATATGTTTTGTGTGTTGTGTTTGCTCTTTAAATGAAGTTAAATCTACTAGTTTAAGGCATTTTATAGTATGCAGTGTTTTTTGGTTTCTGAGCTGGGTCTAGGTATTCTTTTCAGAACTTGTTTTATCTGGTTGTAACTAGAACCTGTGGTAAATAACCCAGCCCCTTGGTATTTTACATTACACAATAAGCTCTGTAGGGCATGCAATAACTGGGTAACACTTTAGTACAAATAACTAGATAGGCAGGGGTTCTATTTTCAGGTCTGGCAAATGTGTGTGTGTGTGTGTGTGTGTGTGTGTGTGTGTGTGTGTGTGTGTGTGTGTGTGTGTGTGTGTGTGTGTGTGTGTGTGTGTGTGTGTGTGTGTATAAGTGTATGTGCAAAAGTTTGTAAGTGTGTATTTCTGTAGGCTGAAGTATTTTGCCTGCTAAACCTGGTTGACTTCTTTGAGTCAGTCACCACAGCTGTGGATGAGGGCAAGACAGTTAATACAGCCTACTTTGATCTGTCCAAGGCCTTTGATACCATTCCCCACTCAGGAATTATTGATAAACTCACCAAACTAGGAATCAACCCCTATATCACTAGGTTGGTTGCAAACTGGCTCACAGATAGAACCCATAGCATGAAAGTTACAGACTCCAAGTCAGACTGCCGACCAGTCATGAGTGGAGTCCCACAGGGATCAGTCCTGGGTCCTCTCCTGTTTGGCATCTATTTCTCAGAAGTACAGACCAACACAGAGGGACTCTGGTTAACCAAGTTCATAGAAGACTGTAAGCTGGGAGCCATTATTAACTTCCCAAGTGATGTAGACATCCCACAGAAAGGCCTCACTAAGACCAATGACTGGAGTCAAAACCATGGCCTTAAGCTTAATACGAAAAAATGTGTCATCATCCTCTTTGGGAAAAACTCAGTTCCCACTAATTACCACATTGATGGGAGCACACTGAACACTGAAGGCATTATAAGAGCTCTAGGGACACAGGTTGACAGCAACCTCTCCTTTGACCACCACTTTGCCATTGTGGTCAGAAAGTCCTTCTATGTGGCACATCTCATTACCAAGAGTTTTGCATCCAGGAAGAAAGAGGTCATCATCTCTCTCTACTCTCCCCTCATTAGACTAATCATGGAGTATAATGGCCCATTTGGCATGTACCTCACTCAACACAGCTGGAAAGGCCACAAATGTACCTCACAAACATGATCCTAGGCCTTAAACACATGTGCTACATGGACAGACTCAAAAAACTCCAGCTATTCTACTAAAAGGTGGTGTTTTCTTGACGTACAAAGCCATGTCTGACCCAGCTCTGTTAGAAATGCTGCATCTAAAGAAATACAAATCCCTCCGCACCACACACTCCAGAGACCACACCCTCATTACCACAATCAACAGAACATGCTGGAGGGACAGGCTCATAACCCAGAGACTGCCCATGCTCTGGAATAGACCTCCAGGGGAGGGACAGGTTCATAACCCAGAGACTGCCCATGCCCTAGAATAGACTTCACATACATGTCAAGCAGAGCACCTCACTGGCCCTCTTCAAAAGAAATCTTGATGAGTGGCTGGGAAATAGAAAGTTCACCTCAGGGATCCTTGCAGTGGCTCTACTTGATAGGGGCACTGGGAGCTAAAGTCAGGTGGCACAATGCCAGGGCACTTCTATGGACTAGGCTTATAAAGGCTTTAGGACCATTAGCCTAGTACACACCTGTGAACATATGAACAATAGCAGATGTGTGCTTATCAAACCTATCTGAGCTGATGACTGCTGGTGGAAGGCTTATTGTGTGATTTCCTGATTGGAAGTTAGCTTAAAACATGTTTCTCTTTGCTCTTATTGAAACCTTCCATCGGTTAGCAGTGCCCCATATAGATGCAAAAGCCTTGATGCTCAGTTTTTCACTAAACAGCAGTCAGTGAAACCCTTCTAAACTTTTCTGCTGCTCTAGGAGCAACTCAGTTGTGCACTGAGCAGTGTTGGTTTATTGATCAGCCTTAGCCTACAAAATCTATAGTTGTCTCTTGTAGTCTGTGTGCTACCAGCACAGTCCTGTCAAATTAAACAATTCCCTTCTCTAATAAAACATAAAGTAAGAGTCTGCTATCATGGGTGGGAAATTTCCCATCATCTCTCTCGCCAGCCTGATAGACATGGGCATCCTGGGATAATGCTGCAATTGTCTCATGTATACTGACAGCCACTTACTCCTGAAACAAACAAATACTTTATGTGAGAGATGTAGTTACACTATGAAATTGGAGGCAAGACTCACATAAGGATAAATCGAATGCTAAACAGGTTGTCAGCATACACACACACTTCCCACACTAAATAAGGATACGATACATAAACCCATATATGTAGAGGTATTCACTGGTAACTTACCAAAAGATCAGAAGCCTCCCAAACGGAAACCACTTACACACATGATGATGCAAAAAACAACCACAACACATACTAACACACAAACCAGTGTCTTAGCAAAAAAGCCCATAAGGTGTGATGCCACAAAACCTAATGTATTGGTCATAGGAGACTCCATTATGAGACATAAAGATGTTGCCCTCTCCAGGCTGTATAAGAAGCTGGTTATAGTTAGCTGCATGTCAGGTACCAGGATCCATCAAGTCAATCAAGCACTCAAATCACTCAACCACAAGTACCAGTATGACTTTGTCATAGTCCATGAGGAGGTGAGTGACTTGAGACATGCCTCAATGGACTGTATGAAGAGAGAGATGACTAAGCTCTCAGATTATGTCACAGGCAGGAATAAGCTTATCCTTAAGCAGCATTCTACCTTCTCCAAGGATGCTGCCACAATACAAAGAAAAAAATGATTAACTTTAACAATTAGCTTAGCTTCTAGTGTGGGTCCAAAGGGATCCAATATGTGTCAGCCTGGGAAGACATGGTAGACAGGTCACACTACTTATCCAGAGATGGTCTGCACCTGTCGCCTCCAGGTTTATGGAAAATGGCACAATTAGCCACTTCTATATTGCCTTTTTAAGCAGTGCCAAAATAACCAACCTCACAGGATAGCAAAATCCTGACAAGATAAACTCAAGGTTGTTGTTTGTTGTTTGTCTTTCGGCTTTTTCCCAGTAAGGGGATGCCACAGCGGAACTCTGGTCCACTAATGATTGGCAGTAAATTTTTACGAAACACCGAGGTGCCAGCTCGATGCCCAACATTCAACGAAGGCACGCCCATTTACGCATGCATGTTTTTCGAATGCTACCCAACTGCCGGGAGGACATGCAGACTCCACATAGAAGGTACCCCCAGACAAGCCGAGAATCGAATGGGAGAACCTCTTGCTGTGAGGTAACAATGCTACCACTGTACCACCGCAGAATCAAGATAAAATCAAGGTACTGCTGCTTAATGCTAGGGTCTAACAAAAGAAACTGCATTCTATGGAAGCATTCCTCACTTTGGAAGATGCTGACATCTGTGCAGTCACCAAGACATGACTCAAAGGTGTGGAAGTGACCCAAGCCATGCAGGGCTACAATGACTTCCATATATTCAGACCACAGACTGACCATGAAAGAATCAAAGGTGGAGGTGTATCTATCTTCATTAAGGATAAGTACACCTCAAGACTGGTCAAACAATTTGACTCTCTTGAGCTACTACCTGCCCAATTAATTATAGGCAAAGTCCCCTAGCACATCGTAGCTAGCTATAATTCCCCCACTATGACATAGGAAAAGCGTATAGCATACCTGGACTTACTGGTGTCACTTTCCATACAGCCCAACACCTTACTCATGGCTGATTTGACTTATCCTACCTATGACTGGGAAACATACACAACCATAAACATGCCTGCTCAGAGATTCCTGCTTTTTGTCAATACCAAAACAACACCTTAAATTACAAACTGTTTAGACAGCTCCCACCATCTAAGTGATGCTCTAATAATGCAGCGAGTGAGCCCGACTCGAACCTGGAAAATGTTTTTAATAACAGAGCTTTTCACAAAGTTGTAAAACCAAAACGTAAAAACCAAAACGTTTTTATCATTTGCCTGGGATTTTTACTTGTATATTCCAGATACCCATTAGAAAAGGTATCTTTCCTATATATCTCAGACTGAAAACCCATATTAGTGTGTCTAATGTAAGTATCTAAATATGCTATCCCTTCAGTACTAACATTATAGGTAAATTTCAAGAAATTACTAGTATGATTTTAGTATTCAATAAATTAATTAATAATTTCAACCGGTCCATTCCATAAATATAGGGGTATTTGCAAACTTGGTTATGCTTGAATGGGAAAATCAATTTTTATTTAGTAGTGATTATTATAAATACATATCGTATTACACCAGATTTCTGGACGATATGTTTATTTTATGGAATGGACCGGCTGAAATTATTAATGAATTTATTGAATACTTAAATCATACTAGTAATTTCTTGAAATGTACCTACAATGTTAGTACTGAAGGGATAGCATATTTAGATACTAACATTAGACACACTAATATGGGTTTTCAGTCTGAGATATATAGGAAAGATACTTTTTCTAATGGGTATCTGGAATATACAAGTAACCATCCCAGGCAAATGTTAAAAACGTTTTGGTTTTTACGTTTTGGTTTTACAACTTTGTGGAAAGCTCTGTTATTAAAAACTTTTTCCAGGTTCAAGTCGGGCTCACTCACTGCATTATTAGAGCATCACTTAGACGGTGGGAGCTGTCTAAACAGTTTGTACTTTAAGGTGTTGTTTTGGTTTTTACAAAATACGTTGGTCGGTGGTGATGGATAGTGCTAGCGAAGTGACAGTGGCTTCATGAACCGAGATGATTTTCAGCAGCTAAAATCCGAAATGAATACACTAAAAGAAGAAGTTTCCCAGCTTATTGGTGTGGTTGGTCGGCTCCAAAATACCACCCGGAGCTTAAAGAGTGGTATTGAAGGGAACAATACCACTACACCTGCCTGTAATGCTTCCACACAAGTGGAAATATCTAATGGACAAGGCGAACAACCTAATCGTGTGGAAGTATCTTTGAATGAACTACCGCAGTTGCGGAATCCTACCTGCAACAACAATAATGTATCGAACAATGAGTTTACTTTTGACTTTTCTCTTTTCCAAGTGGATGATGACATCGAATGCATGGAAGCTCATCCCAAGCATCCGTTATCAGTAAAAACATATGCTATGACTACTAAAGGGAATATGAATATTCAAAAAGGTACTGTTATCAATTCATCTAGCCCTAGAAGCAAGAATAAATGTGCAATGAACAGTGATGAACGAGAAGCACATAAATTAGACAATTTTCTTATGAGTAATTCTGAGTTTGATATAGTTTCATAGTTTCATATTATAGTACTAGGCTATCTGCCCTGGGGCATTTGTAAGCCTAGCCATAGTGATGTGGCTTTTGCCACCCCATGAAATGGTACAAAAATGTACGGAATAAATCTAGAATACTGTGCCTCTGTCTAGTAGTGACACAATGAAGGTCCCCTTATATAATACAATTAGTTTACTGTGACCCTGTCTAGCAGTGACACAGATGTGACCCCTGGGGTAAACTTACGATCTCCCATCCACTCATCAAGATGTCTCTTGAAGAGAGTCAGTGAGGGGCTCTGCCTAATATGAACTGGGATCCTGTTCCAAAGCATGGGAAGCCTCTGGGTTATGACTCTATCCCTCCAGCATGTCCTATTCATACTTGTGCCGAGGTTTAAGTCTTTAGCTCTCGTGGTCCTGATGGATTTGGATTTTTTGAGGTGGAGCATGTCCATCAGATCCTGATTGGACATGGCCTTGTACGTCAGGCAGAGATCACCTCTGAGCAGGCGGTATGCTACTGAATAGAGCTGAAGTTTCTTTAGTCTGGCGGAATAAGACATATGTTGGAGACCCTTGATCCTTTTGGTGAGGTACTTTTGTGGTCTCTCCAACTGTTGCAAGTGCCGGGTGAGGTACATACCAAATGGGGCATTGTACTCAATCATGGGTCTGATGAGGGAGGAATATAGGGGTACAATGACATCCTTGGATCTGGATGTGAATCTCTTCATGATGAGGTGTGCAAGGTAGAATGTTTTTCTAACCACTTTGGCAACGTGGGTGTCAAATGAGAGGTCGCTGTCTACCTGGGTCCCTAGGTCTCTGATTACTTTTTCTGTACTCAGTGGGTTGCTGTCTATGTGATAATTTGTGGGTACTTTGTTTTTTCCAAAAAAGGGATGACTATACATTTTTTGGCATTTAGTTTAAGGCCGTGACTACGGCACCAGTTGTCCGTTTCAGTGAGGCCTTTTTGTAGGATGTGTGTGTCTGCTGGTGTATCGACTATGGCGCCTAGTTTGCAGTCATCTGCGAACTTTGTCAGCCACAGCCCTCCCATGTTTGCTTTAACATCTGAGAAATAAATGCCGAACAAGAGGGGTCCCAGGACAGATCCCTGTGGGACACCACTTGTGACTGGCTTTGAGTCTGACATTGCTCCAGCGATTTTAACTTTATGGGTTCTGTCCTTTAGCCAGTTTGCAACCCATCTAGTGACATAAGGGTTTACTTTTAAGCTGTTTAGCTTATCTATGATGCCTGAGTGGGGTATTGTGTCAAGGCCTTAGCCAAGTCCAGGTATGCTGTATGGACTGCTTTGCCCTCATCAATGGCTCTAGTGACTGTTTCGAAAAAAGTCAACCAGGTTTAAAAGGCAGGATCTGCCCTTTACAAAGCCAAACTGGGTGGGGTCAAGTGTCTGTAGGTCCCCTATGTCTCTGTTTATGAGTTCCATAATGATTCTTTCCATAGCATTGCAGACCAGGCTAGTTAAGCTTATGGGGCGGTAGTTTCCAGGGTCTGTAGAGGCACTCCCCTTGTGGAGTGGGACCACTGTTGCTGTACGCCAGTGTTCAGGTACATATCCCGAAGTAAGGCTAAGGTTAAATAGCATTTTTATGTGTGGGTTTAGCTCCTCTTGGAGTTCACGTAACACGCACCCCGGGATACCATCAGGTCCCATTGATGCTGTGTTTTTTGCTTTGTTTAGGGTGGTTCTCACTTGGACATCTGAGATGACAGGGAGATTACATTCAGCTGGGATAAGTATTTCTTCTTTTGGGGGTGAAGGAGGCGAGAAATTTGCACTGAACCTGTCAGCCAGAATGTTAGCAATATCTGTGGGTTCAGTGTATTTTTTGTTGTTGTGAACCAACTCTGAGCATATCTGAGGGTTTCCGCCCAGGTTTTTAACATAGCTGAAGAAGGCTTTGTGGTTATCTTTAGTGTCCTTAGTGATTTTTCTCTCAAAGTTTGCCTTGGATTTTTTTATGAGAGAACGTAGTTTTCTGCTAATATTGATCAGAGATGTCTTCCCTTCATGGGATTTCGCTCTGACGTGCAGTAGCTTCCTTCTTTTGTTATACAATTTGTTTATGGCTGAGGTCCACCAGACAGGACGCTTACATTTGGTGGAGAGGGACTTGGATTTGTTTGGGATTGCATGATCCATGCATTCTTGGAGATGTCCATAGAAAGCATCTGTGAAGGATTCGGCATTGTGGAATGTGGTATCCACTGGCACAGTGGGTTTAAAGGATACCATCTCAGTCTTAAGAAGAGTGAAGTCTGCTTTTGAGAAGTTTTTCACTGTGGTCTTTTGTGCTGGGGGTGGAGGTGGGATATGTATATCCAGGGTCATTAGTTTGTGGTCAGATCTCACTAGTGAGGGGTATACTTCCGGTGTGGAGCATTTTGTCCCCATGTTTGTGATGATCAGGTCTAGTATATTATCTCCCCTAGTGGGAGAGGTGACTAGTTGTTCCAGTGCATTTGAATTTATGAATTCCAGGAACCTTTGGGCTAGGGTATTAGGGCTAGAATAATGTACCCAATCTATGTTTGGGTAGTTGAAGTCTCCCAATACGATGGTATTTTGTGATACATTCATATCCTCCAATGTCTTCAGGAAGGCTGAGTGGGGTTCTTGAGATTGGGAGGGTGGTCTGTAACATGCTACCAGTTGTATAGCAGTTTTTCCTATGGTTAGTTGCACCTGTATGGTCTCTGATGCTTCATGTGTTGCTACTAACCTGGAGGTGTGGGTGTCCTTTATGAATATGGACACTCCCCTCCTTTGTGGTTCGGCCGGGTTTTGGGGCGAAAAGCATGATCTGAGGTATAGCCTGGTAGCGCTTGGGTGCTCTCAGGAGCCTTGAACCAAGTTTCAGTTACTGCACAGGTGACGATGTTCTCCATGCTGAGGAGTGCATCAAGTGCCTGCATCTTGAGATTTAGACTTCTGGCGTTGAGCAGCATTACCCTTAGTTTTTCCATTTTATTTTCTAAGGAGGTGGGTTTGTCTTTTGAGCCTTGCCTAGAAAAGGCACTATGGGGGGTGGCAAGAGCCTTAGCCAATATCCGGAAGCCCAGTGGTGACAGGTGTAAGCCATCCCTTGCGAAGCAGCGTGACTTGTCCAACATATCATCCCAGGCAGACAGACATTGGATCCCCTTAGAATGACACCAGTACTTGAGACAATTGTTAAAGCTGATCATCTTGTCTTTGTATTGTGGTATCATTCTTGGTGAGGGCAAGATGCTGCTCAGGGTCAGGGTCATACCAGCCTGGGCTACATAATCGGAGAGCTCCTCTATGTCTCTTTTCATGTAGTCCAGGGAGGTGCGTCTCAGGTCATTCACACCAGCATGGACAATGACGGAGTCATATTTGTACTTGCTTTGGAGTGACCTGAGTGCGTGTGTTATGTGGCGGATCCTAGCTCCCGATAGACAGCTCACAGTCACCTTCTCCTTGTTCAGCCTGGTCAGTGGGACATCAGTGTGTCTGACTATGGAGTCACCTATTACTAGTGTATCAGGCAAGGTGTTTGGCCTTAAGGGCTGCGATTGGTCAACACACTGATTTATTGAAGTATGTGTTGCATGTGTTTTGTTTTGAGGTGGTGGATTTTTTGATGTCTGCTTTGGGAGCCTCTATTGTTTTGGTAAGTTTTTTATTAGAGCCTCCGAGTATGTCTTTGTGTTTTTATCTGTTTGGTTTGCAGTTGTGGTAGGTCTATGTGGGACTGGGATTGTTGTGTGTGTGGTTGCCATCTCCTCCTGTCTGGTCATGCCAGCCCTGAGTTGAGAGAGTTCAGCCTCCAGTTTGGCTATATAGTTGCATCTCTCACATGTATTTGTGTTTGTTGGAAGGAGGAGAGGGTTGTCTGTGTACATGAGACAATTGTAGCATTGTCTCAAGATGCCCAGATTGACCAGCTGAACTGGAGGCGACGCCAGTAATCTACCACTCGACATGCTAGAACAGTATAAGGGAGTGGTATACCTTTAAGGGAAGTGGGTATTCACAGGGGTGGTAAGTAGATGTAGTGCTTTACTTAGTATGAGAGTGCTTACTTAGTAGAGAAGTATTGAGAACAAGTGCTAGGCTTATAATACAGTGAGTAGTCTGGTTATACTAAGAGTAGAGCTTCCTTAAGGGAAAATTTGAAGAGCAGACTAGGCGGAGCCAGAAAAAGTTTAACCTTGTTTAACCGGCACTGCGCTATGCACACGACCGCGCAAAGCCATGCAAACTCGGATTTTAAACAGTGAACTACAAAAGAGCTAGAAATGGTCCCAAACAACCAATTACTACAGCTTCTTGTGCTGAGGTTACTTCCCTCAAGGACAGGTAGGCTGCTCAAGGCTCCCCACTCCCACTGGTGAGCAAAGAAACTTCCTTCTATCCAAGTAAGGTAATGGACAACACAGGAACTACACCACAGCCAAGAATACAGCAATGCCTGTAAACTGGTCTAAACTAGTCGAGGAAAGCGGGAAAACAAGGATTATTTTTTTGTTTTTTTGGTAGAAACACACAGAAAATGCAGAAGCAGTGATAAATTAGTTACACAGGCTAGCACACTTTAGTGGGCAGCCTCCACAGTTAAATTAAACAAATAAACAAGCAAACTTTCGATCAAATTCCACTAAAATGTAACTTTAAGTGCAGATTTTAAAATAATGCAGCAATCAGTTAAAAAACAGTTCAGGCTAGTTCAAGGTAAGCTACAGAAGCTATTTCAAGTGAAAAAAAAGCAAAGATACTTAAATCCAGAAGGTAGTCGCTTTTCTGAATTCCCTGCTGCTAGGACCACTCTGTAAACCCACGTAGAGCTTGTCTGAGCAGTATAGCCAGAAAAAAAAGCCCAGATGCGGATTTTAAACAGTGAAATACAAAAGAGCTAGAAATGGTCCCAAACAACCAATTACTACAGCTTCTTGTGATGAGGTCACTTCCCCCAAGGACAGGTAGGCTGCTCAAGGCTCCCCACTCCCACTGGTGAGCAAAGAAACTTCCTTCTATCCAAGTAAGGTAATGGACAACACAGGAACTACACCACAGCCCAGAATACAGCAATGCCTGTAAACTGGTCTAAACTAGTCGAGGAAGGCGAGAAAACAAGGATTGTTTTTTTGTTTTTTTGGTAGAAACACACAGAAAATGCAGATGCAGTGATAAATTAGTTACACAGGCTAGCACACTTTAGTGGGCAGCCTCCACAGTTAAATTAAACAAACAAACAAGCAAACTTTCGATCAAATTCGACTAAAATGTAACTTTAAGTGCAGATTTTAAAATAATGCAGCAATCAGTTAAAAACAGTTCAGGCTAGTTCAAGGTAAGCTACAGAAGCTATTTCAAGTGAAAAAAAAGCAAAGATACTTAAATCCAGAAGGTAGTTGCTTTTCTGAGTTCCCTGCTGCTAGGACCACTCTGTAAACCCACGTGGAGCTTGTCTGAGCAGTATAGCCAGAAAAAAAACACCCAGAGGCGGATTTTAAACAGTGAACTACAAAAGAGCTAGAAATGGTCCCAAACAACCAATTACTACAGCTTCTTGTGCTGAGGTCACTTCCCCCAAGGACAGGTAGGCTGCTCAAGGCTCCCCACTCCCATTGGTGAGCAAAGAAACTTCCTTCTATCCAAGTAAGGTAATGGACAACACAGGAACTACACCACAGCCCAGAATACAGCAATGCCTGTAAACTGGTCTAAACTAGTCGAGGAAGGTGTGAAAACAAGGATTATTTTTTGTTTTTTTTTTTGTTTTTTTTGGTAGAAATACACAGAAAATGCAGAAACAGTGATAAATTAGTTACACAGGCTGGCACACTTTAGTGGGCATCCTCCACAGTTAAATTAAACAAACAAACATCAAACTTTCGATCAAATTCGACTAAAATGTAACTTTAAGTGCAGATTTTAAAAAAATGCAGCAATCAGTTAAAAAACAGTTCAGGCTAGTTCAAGGTAAGCTACAGAAGCTATTTCAAGTGAAAAAAAAGCAAAGATACTTAAATCCAGAAGGTAGTCGCTTTTCTGAGTTCCCTGCTGCTAGGACCACTCTGTAAACCCACGTGGAGCTTGTCTGAGCAGTATAGCCAGAAAAAAATGCCCAGAGGCAGATTTTAAACAGTGAACTACAAAAGAGCTAGAAATGGTCCCAAACAGATGAAAGGAATAGACAATAAACGCATTGTGAATGATAAATTTTCTGAAGGCAACAGAGGAACCGTAAGGGATATGATTTATTCTTTGGGGAAATCATTGTTAGCTGTAAGCAGTATTAAAATAGACAATGCATATTTGTTAAAATGCATAACATTAGGCATTGTACCAATGGGGTTAAGATTTTTTAAAATGCCCATGGGCCTTAATTTAGATGACAACACAATGGTGGAATTTAACACTTTATTTAACAATTTTGGGATCAGTTATATGAATATGTTGATCAAAAAGAATGATGAGAAATTAAGTAAACTGGTCGGTGAAGTGGAAAAATTGAATAATGATATCTTGAGTGATTTATTGTTCCCACAGTGGCAAGAACGATATGATAAGCAATATAAAATGGCCGATCATAAGGCCAAAGGGATATTTGACAGGAAATGTAAAAAAATACAATGGCATATGGAACAATATAGGGATAAAAAGGCTTACATATGGAACAAAGAACAGAAAGAAGACAACAGAAATGTTTTAAGACATGGTGAGGAAACACATAGAGATAGAGGGAAGAATTTTCAAGGGGACAGTTTTTTCCAGCACTGAAAAGGAATTATGGCAAGTGGAACAGACACGAGTGGTAGTAGATCCTAGTATTTCATTAACGGAAATTAGGGCATTGGATGATAGTAAGTTAATATTTACAGACAACAGTACACATTGTCTTAAGAACATTGAAGGAAATGAAAATGGAGTGATAGTTAGTAGTTTTAAAGATTTAAAAGTATACAATTACACTGATGTTAATATTCAAGATGCGCATTTTACTCTATTTGCTAAAGGAATGAAGTATATACTCACAGTTAGATTTAATTTAGTTGACAATATTACAGAACTGCGGTGGTGGTGCTGTGGTAGCGTTGTTGCCTCATAGCAAGACGTTGTCCCGTTCGATTCTCAGCTAGAGCGTCTTCTGTGTGGAGGCATACGTGAATGGGGCATGCCTTTGTTGAAGGTTGTGCATCAGGGCTGGTAACCCGGTACGTAAAAATCCACTACCAATCATTACTGGACCGGAGTTCCACTGTGGCAACCCCTAACCGGGAAAAAGCTGAAAGACACAAACAAAAATTTACAGAAATTAAGTTATTTTGCCGAAGGATGAATTTGGCATTTTTATTTAAAAATAACATTCATCATACAATATGTAATGACTATAACAATTTTAAAAAAAGAAGTACATTTATACCACCAGCACATAATATGGTTAATAATTTTGAAAAAATAGTTTGTGATGAGGTTTATAGATTTAACAAGCAAAATAGAAAACAGACTATAACAGATAATCTAAATACAGAAGAAAGGAAATGTCTAGCGGAACTGACAAAGAATAAAGATATCCATGTTATGAAACCAGATAAAGAAGGAGGAATAGTCTTATACAATACTATGGACTATATAAATGAGATACAAAAAATACTAATAGAATCTGGAAATTATGAAACAATTTCCTTAAATGAAATAAACATAGGATATCGGAAGATTGATTTAGCCTTAGAGGAATATCTACTTGATAATAGGATCACAGAAGAATTGTATAATTATTTAAAGATTATCCATTATTGGCAACGATAGTAGGTATCCCCAAAGTGCATAAGGACATTAAGAACCCCCCATTTTGGTCAATCATATCAGGAAGTAAATCAAAAACATTCAATATAGGGGTGGTGATAGACAGATGGGTTAAGCCCATATATGCTAACACATCTCATCTTATAAAGGACTCTTGGAGATTTTTAGCCCACTTAATCCCTAGTATATGGAAAAGTAATTTGATTTACATCACTATAGATGTTGATCTTTTTCCGTGTATCCCTAAACAAAAGGGACTGGAAGATTTTTGTACCAGCTTGAGAAAATATTCCAACATGAGCTGGGAGCAAATTAATCTAATTACTGACATGATGGGCTTAGTATTGGATCATAATTACATCTATTTCGAGGAGGAATATTTTAAACAAACCAAGGGAGTGGCTATGGGGGCATCATGTGCCCCTATATTTGCAAACTTGGTTATGCTTGAATGGGAAAATCAATTTTTATTTAGTAGTGAATATTATAAATACATATCATATTAGACCAGATTTCTGGACAATATGTTTATTTTATGGAATGGACCGGTTGAAATTATTAATGAATTTATTGAATACTTAAATCATACTAGTAATTTCTTGAAATTTACCTATAATGTTAGTACTGAAGGGATTGCATATTTAGATACTTACATTAGACACACTAATATGGGTTTTCATTCTGAGATATATAGGAAAGATACCTTTTCTAATGGGTATCTGGAATATACAAGTAACCATCCCAGGCAAATGTTAAAAACGTTTTGTTTTTTACGTTTTGGTTTTACAACTTTGTGGAAAGCTCTGTTATTAAAAACATTTTCCAGGTTCGAGTCGGGCTCACTCACTGCATTATTAGAGCATCACTTAGACGGTGGGAGCCGTCTAAACTATTTGTAATTTAAGGTGCTCTTTGTCAATGCAAACACTCTGCAACAGCTAGTCAGCATACCCACAAGAGTCTCAAATGTCTTGGATATAGTACACACTAACATAGAAGAGCATTAACCCCCAGTGTGATAGCCTCCCTGGCAGGATCAGACCATAAATCAGTCTCGTTCAATGTAATTATAAGACCAGATAGCCCATCAAGCTCAAAAATACTTATGAATATTTCAAAGACAAGCTACCCCCTACTAAATGATGGTATAAGAAGTTTCAAAGCCCCCTTGAATGCACATAACTCAGACTCCTATGGTGAGGTGTACAACATCGCCCTGTATTACCACTTATGCAGTTGTATAGAATTGGCTGTACACAACTAGAGTAAAACCAGGTCTTCCCAAAAAAAACAAGCTACCCTGATGGATTCCTAATATAAATAGGCTATATAACAGGAGAAAGAAACTAATGTCCAAGAACAAGAGGGAACTGGCTCAGCAGAGGAAGAATTCCTTCTCTAGATTAAAAAACAAATTTGAGATATTCTCAAGTCCTCCAAAGCTAATTATGAAGCAAAAATCACCTCCCTAACTAATGATAATGACAAGGCATTCTTTAACTACATCCAAAATCTAAAAGGAAATACCCAGCTATGTACTGAACTGGTTGTGAATAGCACTTCCCATACTCAACCAGAGGTAATAGCCAACCTGCTAGCTGACAGATTTTGAATAAACTTTATCCCCTGTCCCGTCCAGTCATCCCCCAAAGTATACCTGCCACCATTCCTCAGCCTATTACCTCAAGAGACAAGGCCATCTCAGTGCTCTACAAGACCAAAAATGTGGCATCAGTGGGACCAGACAACATCTCAGTTTATAGGTTCATAGGTTCAATGGTTGGTACTAGGCTATCGGCCCTAGGGCCTATACAAGCCTAGCCATAACAATTCCCTGGATATTTCTTCCCACACTATTTACTTCCCTGGACCCCTGTCTAGCAGGGTGACTGACATGATCCCTGGGGTGAATTTCCTTTCTCCCATCCAGTCATCAAGGTTCCTTTTGAAGAGGGACAAAGAGGTGCTCTAGTTAACATGTATGGGCAGCCTATTCCAGAGTCTGGGGAGTCGCTGGGTCAGCAACCTATCCCTCCAGCATGTTTTGTTTATTGTGATGACAAGGTTTAGATCTCTGGAGCATGTGGCTCTGAGGGATTGGGATTTCTTTAAGTGTAGCATGTCCAACAGCTCTGGGTTTGACATGGCCTTGTATGTTAAGCAGAGATCACCTCGGAGTAGACGATATGTGACAGAGTATAGCTGGAGTTTTTTTAAGGTGGTCAGCATAGGGCATCTGCTTTAGGCCTGTGATTCTTTTAGTGAGGTATTTCTGCATCCTTTCCAGTTGTTGCAGATGTCTTGAGAGGTACATACCAAATGGGGAGTTGTATTCTATAATAGGTCTAATGAGAGATGAGTACAGTGGGACAATGACCTCCTTTTTTCTGGATGAAAAGCCCTTTGTGATGAGGTGTGCCACATAGAAGGATTTCCTGACAGTTGTGGCGATGTTGTTATTGAAGGTGAGACCACTGTCCACCTGTGTCCCTAAGTCTCTTATCACACTTTCAGTGTTTAGTGTACTCCCACCTATGTGATAATTCACGGGTACATGTTTTTCCCTAAAGGAGATGACTATACATTTCTTGGCATTGAGCTTGAGCCCATGGTTCTGGCACCAAGCATCTGTTTCTGTAAGGCCCTTTTGTAGAGTATCCACATCATTTGGGGATTCAATAATGGCTCCCAGTTTGCAGTCATCTGTGAACTTTGTTAGCCAGAGTCCCTTAGTGTTGGCCTGTACTTCAAAGAAGTAGATGCCAAACAAGAGAGGTCCCAGGACTGAACCCTGAGGAACTCCACTTGTCACTTGTCTTGAGGTGAATTTGGAGTCAGCTGCTTTTACAGTGTGGGTTCTGTCAGTAAGCCAGTTGGCAGCCCATCGAGTAATCTAGGGATTAATGCCCAGCTTAGTAAGTTTATCTATGATTCCAGAGTAGGGGATGGTGTCAAAGGCCTTGGCAAGGTACAGCTAGGCTGTGTGGATTGCCTTACCCTTGTCCACGCCTCTGGAGACTGATTCAAATAAGTCAATAAAGTTCAGGAGATAAGATCGGCCCTTCACGAACCCAAACTGGGTGGGGTCCAGTGTTTTAAGGTTGCCAATGTCTTTGTTTATAAGTTCCATGATAATACATTCCATGACCTTGCAGATCAGGCTCGTCAGACTGATGGGGCAGTACTTCCCAGGATCCAAGGTGGATCCCCCCTTGTGGAGTGGGATAACTGTAGCTGTGCGCCACTCAGTGGGCACGAAGCCTGAGGTGAGGGTATGATTAAAAATGACTTAGGTGAGGTGCTAGTTCATTTTGTAGTTCATGTAGTACACAGCCCGGGATGTCATCTGGTCCCATGGATGCTGTATTCTTAGCTTTGGAGAGTGTGTTTTTTACCTATGTAGCCATTATTACCAGAATTTGGCAATCTTCCAGTATTGAGATGGGCCATTTAGGGGGTGAGAGGTGGGGTGAAGCTGGCACTGAATCGATCTGCCAGGATATTGGCAATATCCTTGGGATCAGTATATTTAATGCCATTCTGTTGTAGCTCAGAGCAGATCTGAGCATTGCCATTTAGATTCTTGACATAGTTATAGAATGCCTTGTGGTTGTCTCTGGAATCTTTGGAAATTTTATTTTTGTAACTAGCTTTGGAGGATTTTATGAGGGATCTCAGCTTCTTACTGAGGCTGGTAAAGGAGTTTTTTGCATCCTGGGATTTTCCTTTTTTCTGCAACAGTTTTTTCCTTTTATTGTAAAGTTTGTTTATGACAGGGGACCACCAGATTGGCTTCCTTTTTTTGGAGGAGAGCATCTTGTTCTATTTGGGATGGCACAATTCATGTATGAGTGGATGTGCTCGTACAGTGACTTAGTGTAGGACTCAGCAGTCAAACTTTCAGTTCCCGTCTGCATGGGTGTCATGCAATTTGTAACTTCTGACTTGAGTAGCATGAAGTTGGCCTTGGAGAAGTTTTTTTATGGAGGTTTCCTTACTGGGGAGTGGAGGTGGGATGTGGATGTTAGCTTATGGTCTGACGTGACCAACGAGGGGGTGACCATAGGTGTGGAGCATCAATTTCCTATGTTGGTAATGACCAGGTCTAGGATATTGGAGCCCCTGGTGGGACTATGGATTAGCTGATCCAGGGCATTGAAATTTATGAATTCCAAGAACCGTTGGGCAAAGGTGTTGGTGCATGAGTAGTTTTCCCAGTTAATGTCAGGGTAGTTAAATCACCCAGTAGTAGGGTGTTTGGTTGCATATTAATATTTTCCAGTATGTTTAGAAAGGTGTACTGATAATCTTGGGGCATGGTGGGGGTTCTGTAGCAAGCTACAATTTGGATTGCAGTCTTACCTAGTGTTAGTTGCACCTGGAGAATTTCAGACGCATTGTGTTGGGCAACTAACCTGGTGGTGTGAATATCCTTGGTGAATATGGCACTCCTCCACCTTTAGTGATTCAATCCTGGATTTGTAGCCGAAAAGTGTAGTAAGAGCTGTAGCCTGGTATTGCAGGGGTGCTCTCTAGAGCCTTGAACCAGGTCTCAGTTACTGCACAGATATCAATGTTCTCCATTTTTAGGAGTGCCTCGAGAGAGTGCATTTTGAGGTTTAGAATTCTAGCAATGAGTAGCATTACCTTCAAATTTTGCATGCTTGTACCTGTTACGGTGGTGGTTTTTGTCCTTTGCACTTTGCCTAAAAAAAGGCACTATAGGGGTGGCAAGAGCCTTAGCCAGTAACCTGAATCCCAGGGGCAACAGGTGCAGACCATCTCATGGTCTGTTGATCATGTCATCCCAGGCAGGTTTTAAACAACTTAAAACATGATCTAGCAGACCCACTTGGATCCCTGTGTAACCACAGGCTGAGAATTGGTTATGTTCTGGTGGAATGGAGGACAGCAACTGTAATCCCTGTGTACAGGGGGGACCATTAACTGTCTTTGGGAATTATCGGCCCATAATCTAGATTAGCCTCATCTGCAAAGTCATGGAAAATCATTATACACCTTATTATCAAGGGCATAGTTAATTTCCATCTCTGGACAAAACCCAGTTCAGATTCATTAAAGATAGATCACGCCTGTTAAACATGGATGACTTCTTTGAAAAAGTCACCAAGGCTCTGGATAAGGGAAAGACAATGTATACCACCTATCTTGACCTAGCCAAGGCATTTGACAAAGTCCCCCACTCAGGTATTATAGAGAAACTCTCCCAACTGGAAATCAACCACTACATTTTCAGATGAGTAGCAAAATGTCTCACCAACAGGAGAAATGCTGTCAAAGTCGGGAGACTTGGAGGAGCTGCTAAGACCAGTTATATAGAAGGTTACACCACCAGGATTCTGTGCTGGTCCCTTTATGGTTTAGAATTTATTTCTCAGAAGTCCAGCAAGCTTGAATGGCCTGTGGCTGACCAAGTTCATTCTCGATTGCAAATTAGGAGCAATCATTGAGTCCCCAAATTATGTTAATATACTGCAGACAGGGTTAACACTGACAAATGCTTGGTGCCAAAGCCATGGATTAAAGCTAAATGCAAAAATAAATAAATAAATGAATGCACTATTATTCCCTTTGAGAAAGCTGACATCTCTGCTAATTACTTTATAGACAGCACCCCTCCCTCAAGTGTAGACCTAGTGGTACGTTATCTGGATACTCAGGTTGATAGCTATCTGAACTTTGACCACCACATATCCACAGTAGTAATGTAATCCTTCTGTGTGGCACATCTTATAAGTAAAAGCATCATATCTAGATCTAAAGATGTTATAATTCCATTATACTCGGCCCTCATCAGACCAATGATTGAGTACAATGCTCCCTTTTGCATGTACCTCACTAGACAAGTGCTTCAATTAGAGAAACCTCAAAACAAGTCTTACACTGAAAGCCTTGTCACTGTATTCTGTCTCCTACAGTTTGCTAAGGGGTGGCCTGTGCCTGGCTTACAAGGGCAGTCTGTGACCCAGCTCTGATGTTAATGCTACACATTTGTAAATCAAACTGCATGAGGGTGACTCACTTCTGGGATCTTAACATAGCCTCTAACATAAACAGGTCATGCTTGAGAGATGGATATATCTCCCAGAGACTGCCTCTTCTCTGGGACAAGCTTTCAATTCACTTAAAACAGAGTCCTCCCAGATCCTCTTCAAATGCAACCAAGATCAATGGATGGGTAACCGCAAATTCACTGCGGGGTGGTGCCCATGTCCATCCTGGAAAGAGGAATTCTGTATTAACTAACATAGACCTTTACCTCTGTGAACTTTACTCACCTAACCACTGACAATTGGGACAACTCAGAATAAGTATGGCTAGGCCTGTAAGGGCTTTAGGGCCGTTAGCCTCATGACCTTCTATGAACCTATAAACAGACAGTCAGTTAATTCAGTCTTGGGGTTTTGGAAATTTGGAAGCTTGATAATAAAGCATCTGTACTATATTTTGCATCCAGGGAAGTACACTTAAACTACAATAATAACTGTAATTATCTTACCATTTAAATCAGTTTTGTGTGTTGTGTTTTCTCTTTAGCTGAAGTTAAAGCAATTAATTTAAGGTATTTTATAACCTGCAGTACTTTTTTGGTTTCAGTGCTGGGTCTAGGTGGTTTTCTGAATTTGTTCCCTACCCACCTAACCTATTCCTGTTGTGTTTTATACTTGGAGGCTTTTGAGTTGCCTGCCCCTACTGTATATCGAGCTCTGGAAGCTCCACCCAGTCTCATGTTCTGTATATCTGGCTCTAGAATCTCTTCCCAGTCCACCTTCTATATAACTGGCCCTAGCAGCTCCTCCAAGTCTCTTCTCTTCTGGGAAGGCCCTCCCCATACACTGTTAGTGTATTTTGAAATTGCCTGTGGTGTGTGTGTGTGTGTGTGTGTGTGTGTGTGTGTGTGTGTGTGTGTGTGTGTGTGTGTGTGTGTGTGTGTGTGTGTGTGTGAGAGTTTCTTATTGCTGGCTTGTCTGACCTTGAATCACCTAGCTAGTTGTTCAACTTGTTTCTGATATGTTTTCAGTTGTGGATAACTGAAGTGTGTTTTTACATTAAGAAGATTGGAATTGCTATTGTAGTGGCAGTAAAAAGATCGCCTGGTCAGTCTGAGTTGGGAAATGCTCAGGGAGGATTAAAGGGGGAATCACTTATGATAGCTAGTTATGGATTTGATTCAGTAGCTTTTCACTTTTGGATAACTAAAGTATGTTTTTACATTAAGAAGGTTAGGACCACAATTCTAGTGGGATTAGAAAGGTAGTCTGGTCCATATGAATTGGGAAAGATGGGGGGGGGCTTAAAGTGACAATTACTTGTTGTACCTATTTGGTACCTTTAAACTTTTGGCTAACCAAAGTGTGGTTTTACATTAAGAGGACTGTGACTGCTACTCTAGTGGCTGTAGTAAAGTTGTCTGGTCAGTCCAATTTGGAAAATGTACAGGAGACATACATTGAGATTATTTCATCACCCAGAGGGCTTTTTAATGACTTATTTGAGTGTTGATTTGTACTGAGAGCTACTTTTCCTGTGCTTTCAGATTAAGACATTTCCAGATCATCCATCCTGTCACAAAAGGTGCTTACCAAGTGTCTGTGAGTTGGGAAGCATTTCAGGGAGCTCAAAGTGTAGTCATGTATTGGCCAGGCAGCACAGGGGTAAGTTTTCAGATTTGTTTTCTGTCTGCTGTATATTAGGCAAATTTTCACAGAGCTGTTCACCACTCAGTGGTGGTTAGTAGTACCCTGTTTAGTAGCAAACCTATAAAGCTAGTACTTAGGGTTTTAACCCATAACACAGAGAGACGTAAGGGCAGCTAGAGTATCAAACATCACTAAGATCATAGCACTATCGAACATCTAGTCTTCTCCCTAGACACAACTCAAGTAACCCCTATAAAACCAAGACCATAAACCATAATAACACAATCCTAACATAGGTCCTGACAACATGGATTCGCAATTTTGTAATGTGTCTGTGGTTATCTTGGTAGATATGGGCATCCTGAGACAATGTAGTAGTTGTCTGATGTACTCAGACAACCTTTTAATCCTAAAGAAACTAATACATGTGTAAGAGATGTACATGTATAACTTTGTTGTAGGCAAAAATATTGCTTACAGACAAGGCTGTCAAGAATACACACACTACATCTGTAGAGCACAATGTGTGTTGTGTCTTTAAGAAGCATAGCAAGTGAAGAATGTGCACATATAACTAGCAGGCACATGTTCTACCTAGTGCCATTTTGAAAGTGCAGCCAGAGAGTAAGTATGTGAGAACAAATATAGTTAGTTTGTATATAAGTTACCTACGTTAAAGTTAGTAGCTGTAACAGTAATGTGCTTGTACATAATAAAGCTGCTTTAACAGAACCCATGAAGACTCATCTATTACATTGAGACAAGACAAGCAACATGGTGTCAGAACTGGGATTCCAGAGATTGATATTCAGAGCTATAAGGTGCAGAGATAATGGTGAAGGTAGACTAAGATAAATGAGCATGAACAAGAGCCAGAAAAGAACCAAAGGTAATTAAAACTTGCATGAACAGTTTACCTTATAAAAAAGATAAAACAGAGCATTACAAGGGCACAGACCACACTATTAAAGGAGCAAGTGGCACAAAAAGTTTATTAATTAAGCAAAATGTTTAAGATTAAGATATTTGACAAAACAAGTATGTTTAAAGCAAATGAATATGTTTAAAGCAAAATGAAAATGTGTAAAGTGAAATGAATGTATTTAAAACAAAACAGGCATGTTTAGAGTAAAAGGAGCACAAGAAAAGTTCAATGGGTATGAAAAGAGATTAAGCAAGCAAAATGAATATAACAAGGGTAAAAGGGCACATTAATAATAAACACAGCAAGGAGACTGCATGTTTTTTGGCAAAATGCTGTGTTTTGGCATAGCTATGACTTCGTACTGTATCAAGGGAATAACTAGGATTATTCAAAGTGTGTAAAAGTGCTTACAGTGTGTGCTTATTGCTGTGCATGTATTTCAAAGAGTTTATCTGTGTTCAAACTGCAACTATTTCATATAATACAGTCAAAGTACAGCCATTTTGAAAATTTTCTTGTGCTGGGTGTGTCTATTTGCAAAGTACCACCATTACAGAGTGTTTCTTGCACTGTAAAGAATTATCTATCAAAATACCACCATTTTGGAAAGCTTCAGTGTGCCGTGTACTGTTTATTCACAAAGTGCAGTAACATCAAAACGTTTCTTGCTCTTAGCTTCTCTTGCCCAGTTCATTTACACAGTTCAGTTATTTTAAGTTTTTCTTAAAATGATGAATAACTTTTGCTGTATGACAATTTTAAGAATATTAAAGTGCCTGAGAAACGTATTTTGCAAAATTCAGTTATTCAGAGGCTTGTTGTGCCACTGGGCAAAGTTACGAATACTGGCATAAATTTCTGACATATGTGTATGTGTGTGTATTGGTGCATATTTGGAAAATCCTTCACTGGTATGTGTTAATATGGCAGATGGATTTCAAAAGCCCTCACCACTTGTTTTTGACCAGAATATTGCAGAGAATTGGAAAATATTTTTGCAAGAGTACGATATTTGTATACAAGCAGCTTATTCTGACAAAGATGTATGCACCAGGGCATTCATTTTGTTAAACATAGTTGGGTCAGAGATCATTAAAAGAGAGCATTAATTTTTGTATGCACCAGCAGTATATGAGGGAGAAGGTGAAAATCATCAAATTATTGTACAGGCTGAATCAAGGAAAGACCCCCAAGTGTTTGAAGCACAAATTCAGAGAAATGTGTAACCCCCCTACAAATATTACATTAGACAGGCAATTGTTTTGCACAAGAGATCAGAAACCAGGAAAAACATTTGCAGCCTGTATTACTGACCTGAGAAACAAAGCTAAAATGTGTCAGTTTGGTGACTTAAAAGATGAGTTAATAAAGGACAGGCTTGTGTATGGTATTAATAGTGCTTCTGTGAGAAAGATTTTGCTTCATGACAGTGATTTAATGTTGAATAAAGCCATTGAGATTTGTCAAATCCATTAAGTTACAGAAAGACACAAAAGTATGCTAGCAAGTAACAAGAGCATGATTTCAGTGGGCCCAGAGCAAATGTAAATGGAATGCAACATGTGGCAAACAAAAGCAGGCCTAAGCACAGGGCAGCCACAGCCCCTGCTAGTTCATCAGGAAACCATGTAGTTTTCCAACAAGTTCTAAGAAAGGAACATGGTCAGTGCAGTACAAGTGTGAGTCAGCAAAACCCAAATCCAGCTTTATTGTTAACTGTGGCAATTGTGGTGCACATCATGAGTCTAAAAGAGAAAAATGATTAGCATTTGGTCAGCAATGCCACAAGTGTAAAAAAATGGAACCGTTTTCAAAAGTTTTACAAATCAAGTAAGCCTCACACAGTTACAAAGAAAGGTCACTCAAAAAAAGCAAACTGATTAAGTGGAGTTGCAGTAGTCCACTTTCTATGTATATGGTGAATCAGTAATTGGTGAAAGGGTCGACCCAGTGAATTTGTTGGCAAAGAACGAAGCGTTTTTTGTACTGTCCTGACCAATGGTAAATCCACTGAGCTCAAAGTAGACACTGGTTCAAAATATAATGTTATATCAGCAGACACATTTGTTAAGGTGAAAAGTAATGAGCAACTATGTGTGGCTAGTGGTGCAAAACTTGTTGCTTATGGAGGTGAAGAAATCCAAACGGAACGCTTGGTAGTGCTTTCATGTTATTTGGCTAAGAACTATTACAGCTTGCTATTTTACACAGTTCGAAGACTTGTGCAGTCATTATTGGGTCTCAGGGAGAGTTTGAGAATGAATTTGCTTTCTTTTACCAAAGAAGTTCATCATATAAGCGCATATCCTAGTTCAAATTTTTCTGAAGCCATTTTCTCAGAGTATGCTGATGTTTTTGATGACACATTGGGCAAACTTCCAGTTGTGTATTCTATGAAGTTAGACACAAAGGTCAGTCTAGTAGTCAGACTGGTGAGAAATGTTCCAATAGTTATGCAAGATAAAGTCAAAGCTCATTTGATTAAAGTGGTGCAGCAAGGTATTTTGTCCAGTTACAGAACCAACTGAATGGGTGTTGTCCATGGTAGCCACCCACAAGAATGGCTCAGATGATATGAGAATATGTATGAACCCAAGAGATTTGAATAAAGCATTAAAAATACTGCATCATCCAACATGTACAGTCAAAGATCTCACAACCCTAATACCAAATTACATTGTTTTTTTGTCTTGGATGCAAAGAGTTTATTTTGGCAAGTGATGCTTGATCATAAATCCTCATTACTGACCATTTTTAATACCCCATTTAAGAGATATAGATTCCTGAGGATGCCACGTTGAATAAATTCTGCAAGTGAAGTCTTCCAGCATCCAATGGAGCACATTTTTTTCAGGTTATCCTTGTGCCATAATAGTAGATGATTTATTGGTTGGAGGCAATGGTGAAGCAGAGCATGACAGAAACCTTAAGAGAGTTTTAGACAGAGCATGTGAAGTAAACTTAAAGCTCAATCCTCTAAAGTGCAAATTCAGGCTACCAGACGTTACATATGTAGGTCATTTATTTACCAGCACTGGCTTAAGACCAGACCCATCTAAGTAAGCAGCTATTCTTGAGATGTCAGCACCAGATAATATTCAGGCTCTACAGCATTTCCTTGGCATGGTCAACTATCTAGGCAAGTTCATACCAGACTTCAGTGAGTCAATAGCACCATTAGAAGAGCTAATGTGCAAACATGTTACATGGTCTTGGTTGGAACAGCACCAGAAGGCATTTGAAGACCTTAAGCAGAAAATTACCACTTCACCTACATTAAGACACTATGATATCAATAAACCAGTCACTCTTTCCTGTGATACTTCTAAATTTGGTCTTGGCGCAGTTATCCTTCAGGAAGGCTGACCAGTAGTCTGTGTATCTAGACCACTTATCCAAACTGAGATGCAGTATGCTCATATTGAGAAAGAACTTCTTGCAATAGTATTTGCATGTTCAAAGTTTCATGTTTATATCCGTGGTTGAGCTATTCAAATTGAAACTGATCACCAACCTCTAGTTACTATTCTAAAGAAACCTATGCATTCTGCTCCAGCAAGATTACAAATAATGATATTTAAATTGCAAAAGTACAACTTCAAAATGGGTTTATATATAAGTCAGACTTCTTTAGCTGGCTGATACCTTTTCCAGATCACCCAGAAATACAAGAGAACAACTTGAAAAGAGAATTTTGACTTTGACATAATGGCAGTGCATAATTTTTCTGCCACGAAATTTGATGAGCTGAGAGATCATAGCTTAACCACTACATTAATGTTGGATGGCCGTTAAAGCAATCTAGTGTACCACCTGAAGTGCAACCCTATCTTCTTTACAGAGATTAGATGTTGATGGAAGATGGCATTATTTTCAAAGGTCCTAAAATTGTTGTTCCTGCTTCCTTACAACATGAATATATCTAGAATTTTCATTGCGGTCACCTAGGTTCTGACTCTACCAAAAGAAGGGCAAAAGAAATAGCATGTTGGCCTTCACTAGTGAAAGACATTGATAAAATACTTTCTTCTTGTTCAGTATGCAATAGTACTAAACCGCATTTGCAAAGATAACCACTTCAGCTAAGTCAAGTTCCGGAACTACTTTGGTCAACAGTTGCCACTGCCTTATTCAAGTGGAATAATCAGCAATATTTAGTATTGGTAGACTCTTATTTGAACTGGTTTGTAGGGTTTTTTTCCGGACTATCCGGAAATCAAACTGATTCTCTGGTAGTCCGGAAAACACTGTACAAACTCCAGTATTCTGTTTCAAAAAGGAAACAGACTATCGGAGTTTGTAAATCAGCTGATTTACTATGCTTTTTTTACAGAAAAGCATAGTAAATCAGCCAAAAGCGGGCAGCAGGAATGGAAAAAGAGGGCGTTCCTCGCAGAGTGACATCATGGTGACATCACAAAATGGGCAGAATGTGGGCTGGGTAGGGGGTGGGATGGGTGGGGTTACTGATGACGTGAGTGGTGTGGCTTTACTTTGGTTTTAGCCACGATGAAAGGTGGCAATCCTACTGGTTTGAGATTGACTTACATACACAATCTAACATCCCCTACTGTTATTACCAAATTGAAATGTCATTTCTCAGTCCACTGTAGTCTACACAAAGTTATTTCTGAAAATGGTACTCAATTTACTAGTCAGTTATTTCAGAAATTTGCAAGAGAATGGCACTTTGTACATGTTACTAGTAGTCCCAGATATCCACAGTCAAATGGACTAGCTGAACATGCAGTGCACAGTGCAAAGCAATTACTTGAAAGTTCAGAACGTGACAATACCGATGTCTTTTTGAATGCACTTAATCTCGGAAACATATCTCGTGATGACATACTTGGGTCACCTGCTCAGAGACATATATCCAGGCAAACCAGAACAACATTGCCTATTAGTTCCAGTTTATTGAGGCCTGAATCTAAAAACAACAGAACCATCAGAGCCCAATTGTTCAAGAAGCATTCTATCCAGAAGTCCAGTTATGACAAATTTAGCAGATTTCTTTGTCCATTGAAAGAAGGAGAGACAGTGAGGATACAAACAGTGAAAGGTTTCCATTGGATTGGTCAACTAACAGGTACATGTACTGAGCTGAGATCCTACTTTGTAGCATCTGAGGGTGTGGAGTACAGGAGGAATTGTAGACATCTCCTTCCTGTACCAAATTTATCACAGCATACAGACTCTAACTCTTAGAGCAATCTAGATAGTGTTCCTGTTCCAGAACATGTCAGACCATCTGATTCCAGTCGTGAGAATGTTCCCGATGTTCCTAAGATCAAACATTCGAAAGAGACAGCTCCATTTGCCAAGCTTGATTCCCAGTTTTACATCACACGATTTGGTTGCACATCCAGACCGGGTGTGAAATACATCGCAACTTGGACATAACTGTATATATGTACATAATTTTGAATAATGCATGACAAAAAAGCTATTTCTATAATTTGCATGTTAACTGATATCCTCTGCATTGCATATTCTAAAGAAGATGTAGAGCACAGTGTGTTATGTGTCTTTAAGAAGCATAGCAAGTGAAAAACATGCAGATATAAACAACGGGCAGATGTTGTACCTAGTGCCATTTTGAAAGTGCAGCCAGAGAGTAAGCATGTGAGAATGAATGTAGTTAGTTTGTATATAAGTTACCAGAGTTAAAGTTAATAGTTATAACCGTAATGTGTTTGTACATAATAAAGCTGCTTGAACAGAACCCACAAAGACTCATCTATTACATCAAGGCAAAATGAGCAACACATCCTTCATGCATATAGCTCACCATACATATAGATCTGCTGAGGCACTTAAAAGAAACCTCTCCAAACCTCAAGGACCTCGTAAGCCATCAAGCTGCAACACCTATCCTCAACAATCACTAACACACACACCAAAAGTAGTACCTAACACCACACATAAGCTTGTACCCAATGATCCCCCAAGAACAAAGCCCATAAGGCAAGGAGACACTTTACCTGGTACTCTTATCATGGGGACTGGGACTCTATTGTTCAACACACAGATGCTCCTTTCACCAGGCAGGACAAGAAGAAGATAATGGTTAGTTGCCTATCTAGAGCTAGGATCTGCAATATCATGCACGCACTCAAGTCACTACATCGCAGGTACCAATATGATTCTATAATAGTCCATATGGATCTAAATGACTCGAGGCATACCTCACTAGGCTTTATGAAAAGAGACATTATGGGTGTTTCTGAATATGTGTCTCAGATAGGTACATTCCTTGCACTGAGTAACATTCTACCTTCACCAAGAATGATGCCATAGTATGAACAGAAAATTATTAATTTTAATAATTGGCTTAGTTTCTGGTGCCACCCCAGGGGAATGTAATATCTATCAGTATGGGAGGACATGGTTAACATACCACTTTCCTTGCCAAGGATGATCTGTGCCTGTCCTTTCTGGGCTTTCTGATATTTGCTAAAACTTTATCCATCCCCTTAGAACCTTGTTTATGCAGTGTCAAAATTAACAAAAATACCAATATAGAAAAAAAACTCAAAGCAACCTTAAGGTGTTACTGCTCAATATTAGAAGGCTAAACAAGAAACTCCACACCATATAAGCTCTTCTCACTCTGGGGAATGTAGACATCTGTGCTGTTATTGAGACTTGGTTTAAAACTGCAAAAAGTACTCCAGCAGTGGAAGTCTATAGTGCCTTCCACACATTTAGATCAACACTAGCACAAACTGGAGCTAATGGTGGAGGTGTCTTAATCTACCTTAGCACCAAATGCAACTCTAGAGTGGTTAAACAGGATGATGCCCTGGAGTTCATCCATGTCCAAGTATCCATAGAGAAGGTTTCTTATTATGTCCTGGTCAGCTACAGGTCATCCATTATGATCCATGATGCTCACAACTCTTACCAAGACCTACTAGAGGGTGCTCATCATCCAACCAAATACTTTATTATTCATGGGAGAGTTTTACTATCCATCTATAGACTAGTAAATCTACACTACCTGTAACTCAAAGGCACAATATTTCCTGGACTTTATCAACACAAACACCCTGGACCAAATAGTGCAGTCTCCAACCAGAGGATCAAAAATATTGGACATAGTACTTACCAACATGGTAGAGCATTATACTCCCGATGTCACGTCCTTGTTTATGAAGTTAGGGCACAAAACTGTCTTCCTTGAAATAATAATTAACCCAGAAAAAAAATCTAAGCCTTTCACAGCTAGGAACTATTTTAAAGTGAACTACATCCTTTTAACCGACAGTTTGTCAAAATTCATGGCTCCCCCAAACCTTGAGAACACAGCTACGTACCTCTGCAGAATTATTTACAGAAACCCAGTACAAACATGTAAATTGCTGCAATGAGACTGTCATACCTAACAAAAATAAGGCCAGATCTAACACCAAAAACAAATCACACCAGTGGAATCCTTACCTTAAAAGGCTATATAACAAAAGAAAAAAGTCATGGCCAAAATCAGAAAGAACAACTCTTGTAGAAACAAGAACTCTCTGATTCAACTGAGCAAGAAACTAAGCAGTCTAGCAAAGTCCAACAAGGCCAATTATGAGGCCAGGATAGCCTCCCAGGCTAAAGACAATCACAAGGTCTTCTTCAGCTATATTAGGAACCTTAAAGGTAATATACATTAGTGTCACGCATTGGTGGTAAATGACACAATTTTCACTGACCAAGCTGACATAGCAAATTTACTGGCTGATAAATTTAGCTCTAACATCACTCACCATTCCCCCCACTACTCCCTGTGAAATCAGGTCTAGCATTCCCCCACAACTATACTACAGGAATAAGGTCATGGAATCACTCAGTAAGGCCAAACAGATTACTTCAATGAGCTCAGACAGTATAATCGGTTGCCTCCTAAATATCCTAAAACATGACCTAGTCAGACCACTTGAGGCACTGTTCAGTTGCTACCTCAAAACACGTTACATGCCAGGTGAATGGAGGGCCACAGTGGTAACCCTATAAAGTGCAGACCAATCAGTCTGACATATTTATTATGCAAAGCTGTGGAACAAATTATCATGGGAATGATCAACAAGGACACTGGCACCCTACAGACACAGGACCCATCCTACTCTGGCTTTGTTAAGGGAAGGTATGGTCTACTTATCCTGATAGGCATCATTGAGATGGTCACTATGGTGATGGATGAGGGGAAAATAGCCTAGTATAAACCTTCAAACCTAAGAGCCTTCTAGACCTGCCGAGCAATCTCTTCAGTTCATTTTTCTTTTACCACTTCCCTTGTTTACTTAGTCTTCATCTTGATGGTGAAGTTCTTCTTTATCACTTACAAATTCCATTCAGATTATAGGTTCATAGGCAGGTACTAGGCTATTGGCCCTAGGGCCTATACAAGCCTAGCCAAAAAGGTACCCTGGCTTTCACCACCCAAGAAAATTATTTTCCTGTGCCACTGTCAAGCAGAACCACATAAGTTATCCCTGGGGTGAATTTCCTTTTACCCATCCAATCATCAAGATTTTTCTTGAAGAGTGCTAATGAGGAGCTCTGCTTGACACAGATAGGTAGTCTGTTCCAGAGTATGGGAAGTCTCTGGGACAGGAATCTATCTCTCCAGCATTTGAGGCCAGTAATCCTCTTTGTGAGGTATTTCTGTGGCCTTTCCAGTTGTTGTAGATGTCTTGGGAGGTACATACCAAAAGGGGTATTGTACTCAATAATGGGTCTAATGAGTAATGAGTAGAGGGGAACAATGACCTCTTTTTTTCTGGATGAGAAACCTTTTGTGATGAGGTGTGCCATGTAGAAGGATTTCCTGACCACTGTGGTGATGTGAATATCAAAGGAGAGACTACTGTCCACCTGTGCCCCAAGGTCTCTTATCACACTTTTGGTGTTAAGTAGACTACCACATATATGGTAGCTCATGGGTACAGAGTTTTTACCAAAGAGGATGACAATGCACTTTTTGGCATTGAGCTTGAGACCATGTCTTTGACACCAGGCATCTGTCTCAGTGAGGCCCTTTTGCAGGATGCCCACATCGTTAGGAGTTTCGATTATGGCTCCTAGTTTGCAGTCATCTGCATATTTAGTTAGCCAAAGACCTTCTGTGTTAGCCTGTACTTCAGAGAAGTAAATACCAAACAGGAGAGGACCCAGGACTGAACCCTGTGGTACTTCACTTGTCACTGGTCTGAAGTCTGATTTGGAGTCTGCTACTTTCACAGTGTGGGTTCTGTCAGTAAGCCAGTTGGCAACCCATCTTGTGACATAGGGATTTATACCTAGTTTAGTGAATTTAGCTATAATTTTAGAGTGGGGGATGGTGTTGAATGCCTTGGCAAGATCTAGATAGGCTGTGTAAACCACCTTACCCTAATCTATGGCTTTGGTGACTGCTTCAAAGAAATCTATCAGGTTTAGGAGACATGATCTGCCTTTTACAAACCCGAACTGTGTGGAGTCCAGAGTTTGGAGATTTCCAATGTCTTTGTTTATGAGTTCCATGATGATACGTTCCATGACCTTGCAGACCAGGCTCGACAGGCTAATGGGGTGGTAGTTCCCGGGGTCTGTTGTGGCCCCCCCCTTTATGGAGTGGGATAACCGTCATGGTGCGCCATTCAATGGGCACAAAGCCTGAGGTGAGGCTATGACTGAACATGGTACTTAGGTGGGGTGCCAGTTCATTCTGTAGTTCTTGTAGAAGGCACCCTGGGATGTTGTCAGGTCCCATGGATGCTGTGTTCTTGGCTTTGTTGAGTGAGGTTTTTACCTGTGCAGCCATGATTACAGGAATTTTGCTTTCTTCCGGTATAAAATATGGGCCATTTACGGGGTGAGAGGGGGGTAAAGTTAGCAATTAATCTATCTGCCAAGATATTGGCAATATCACTTGGTTCTGTATACTTACTGTAATTGTGCTGTAACTCAGAGCAGATCTGAGTGTTGCCATTGAGATTCTTGACATAGCTATAGAATGTTTTGTGGTTGTCTTTAGAATCAGTGGCGATTTTGTTTTCATAACTAGCTTTCGAGGATTTTATGAGGGATCTCAGCTTCTTACTGAGGCTGACCAGGGAGTTCCTCCAATCATGCAATTTTACTCTTTTTTGCAACAGTTTCTTTCTTCAGTTGTAGAGTTTGTTTATGGCAGAAGACCACCAGATTACCTTCCTTTTTTTGGAGGATAGCATCTTGGTTCTGCTAGGAATAGCATGATCCATGCACTTGTGTAAGTGCTTATAAAGTGCATTTGTGTAAGATTCAGCAGTCATACCTCTAGTGTCCATCTGCATGGGTATCGTGAAGTTTGCCACTTCTGTCTTAAGAAGCGTGAAGTTGGCTTTGGAGAAAATTTTTACGGTTGTTTTCCTAAAGGGGGGTGGGAGTGGGTTGTGGATGTCTAGGGTGATCGGCTTATGGTCGGATCTGACCAACGAGGAGCTGACCTCTGGTGTGGCACACTGGTCGCCCATGTTGGTGATGACCAGGTCTAGGATACTGCTGTCCCTGGTGGGGGTGTGGATAAGTTGATCCAAGGCATTGGAATTAATGAATTCCAGAAAACATTGAGCAAAAGAGTTGGTACACGAGTAGTTTTCCCAGTTAATGGTGAGGTAGTTGAAATCACCCTATATTAGGGTGTTGGGTTGTACCTTAATATTTTCCAGTGTATCAAGAAAAGAGGATTGGGAATCCTGGGGCATGGTGGAGGGTTTGTAGCAAGCTACAATTTGGATTGTGGTTTTGCTCAGAGTTAGTTGAACTTGGATAATCTCGGATGTGTTATGCTGAGCAACTAGCCTGGAGGTGTGGATATCCTTAATGAATATGGACACGCCTCCACCTTTAGTGTTTGGTCCGGGTTTGGTGGCCAAAAGGTGTGGTATGAATTATAGCCTGGTAATACAGGGGACCTTTCTGGAGCTTTGAACCAGGCCTCTGTCACTGCACAGATGTCGATGTTCTCCATTTTAAGGAATGCCTCGAGCGAGTGCATTTTGAGGTTAAACAGCAAATCACCTTTAGACTAATTTAGGAGAGGCAAAGAATTAAAAGTTTCATGATATTTTATTTTCAGCAGACAGTAACAGTAAAAGAAGCAAATAAACTAGTTCTAAGTCAGAAGGGAGAAGTTCACACAATGAGCAGAGAGTTCCTCTCCTTTGCATGTGTAATGCATTAATAGATAGTCGTAAATGGGACACTGCAATTATGCTACAAATTCAGGAAAAAGACAACTTTGTTAAGTGCTTTTCATATATATGAAAGGCACTTAAAGTTTTGTTAAGCACCTTTCAGCAGTGCTAAGCCATAGTTTCAGTCTTCAACACAACAGCCTGTATTAGCCATAACAGCATAGAGGCAAGCAGCTAAAGTAAGTTTGGCAGTTGTTATACAGCCTGCTGCACCACAAAACATGTATTAAATCAAAATGACTGATGTTTTACAGCCACTGTCTGTTACATGCTGGACACTATGTGTAAACACTGTTTTATTGCTTTTAAGGCGGTAAAATACATCATGTACCTATACTTTTTCTGTAACTGGCAGTTAGTGCAGAGAATTAAGGCTATGAGTTTTTAACTAGCTGTTTCCTTTGAAATGCGGATTGATTATCTTAGCCTTAATGTATCTACTGTCTGACATTGAGCAAGTTAATTAATCAGATATTTCTTTGCAGCAATTGAGAAATTGGGCTAGATTCTTCACTGGTCTCATTGACTGAATGCCTAGTGTCTACTTAATTAATTAGCTATACACTGGAACAGTGGAAGCTCCATATACTACAACATATTTTTATCAAATCTCTTCGGTCATTATTCATTCTTCTCCAGAGCTGAATTTTTTGACATCCATGGTTTAAACACATATCAACTTTGTTATGATCAAACAACCAATAATTCTCTATGTAGTGCATAAAGTACTGTGATTACATTTTGAAATTTGGGAAAAAAACAGGCTTTTTAAACATTTTTGTGATATCAGAAATATATTTAGCATACTTTTGTTAAGCTTCGATAATGTTTAAGCTCTAGTCTCCTACTAGTGTATAGACATCTTCCAAAAATGTAGAAACAGACAATATTTCATAATTTGTAAAGAATTAGCACTGTCACACTATACCCCTCAACTGTTCAGATTTTCGCCTCATATTTTTGTTCTTTTCCTCATAAAATTTTTGGTTTTCTGAAAAATCACTGGGATAATCTGCGGATTGAAGTCACTAAATAGTGATTTCAAATCCTTCAGAAAATGTATGTTAAAACAAATCCTGTTACTCTTGGAACATTCTAAGTTTATAAGAACAATATTTAAAATATGTCCCTATTTTTGGTCCTTTGTCCGCCCATTTTGTTAGGCTTTGGCAGCTTTCTTGCACTATGAGTTTGAGAGGTATAACAGTCACACAGGCACTGTAATGCCTGTTAAATATAAGATATATAAAATATAAATAAAAGATGTTAAGATAAGTGTACGTCTCAATTTTTTAAAGCTTCAAGTATCTGTCCAACAGTGCTAAGTGATTTTTAAAGCCTTGAAGTACTTTATGGCCCTAGGCTTTTTCTCTGGAAATAGTAATACATTTGGGGCAGCCAAAGATTCATATTCAATGAAGTATTATAGTGTTTCCAATCAGAACTATCTGTGTTCTCAATATAGATTGAAAGTTTTACCTCTCACTCTTCATTTCAGTGTGTTTTTGAGACAGATTTCTTGAAATCAATTTCTCAAGCACATAATAAGCCGGTTATAGTCAGAAACCTGATCATTATCCTCCATGCAGCGGTGTACATAGTCTCCATGAGGTATATATCTATTTTGCAGAATGCATGCTAATAACTAATTCATGCTGAGAGAAAAATGATTTCTGAATTACAGGAGCAATGAGAGAACATTACGCATCCTGGCATTGAGAAAATTTTCAGGACAGTGTAATATATTTAGTTGCTAGTTATCAGCTCACATCAGAGGTCTGAAATGTGAATCTCTTTGGTTATAACAATAAAGATTCAGCATGCCATTGGTAGCTTGGCTAACAAAGCAGTTATCATCCTAAGAAGAACAGTGATCCATAACCATATCAGACATGGAAAATACATGAACTATAAATAGATCTGAGTCTGCACATCTGTAATGCAAGAGTTTAACATTGAAAAAAGGTTTTATACAGAATTGAAAACTTTTATTTTCTGCTTGTACATGTTTAATGGCATATATATATATATATATATATATATATATATATATATAGATATATATACATATATATATGTACATATATATATCCATATATATATATATATATATATATATATATAATATATATATATATATATATATATATATATACATATGCATATATATATATATATATATATATACACACACACACACACACACACATACACACAAACATATATATATATATATATATATATATATATATATATATATATATATATATAACAAAACTAAACATTGTATTGGTTCAGGAACTTTGCCTTTCTGGATTCCTGACTCCTATTAGCTATCCTAAAGAGAAGTCATCCACTGTTTTTCTTTTCAGTGTGCATAATCATGGCCTCAATAAACACATCTGAATGTTAATAAATGTTGGAAGCTTATCTCAGGGATTTATTATGGCACTTTACTAGCAAGCATATGGGATCCATGAAGATGCTATTGTAGCAAACAAATGTAATATATTGAGGTATTGTGGATTATATTTGGACAGATGTTAGAATGATCAATTATCTCTCAGATATAGTTATATGCAAGCAATAATGCCCAACGGGGTGTGTGTTATTGTGTAAATAACCTGCCCTGGGGTGTTCCAATGCCTGTCACACAAGGTTACATGTCAATGGAGATGAATGGCTGTGATGTTAATATTACTGATATACTCGATGTAGAAGGCATTTGGCAAGGATGGTAAATACAATATGGGGGTATGTGCATATTGTGAAGATCTGCAAAATGACTAAGTGATAAGTCATACCTATATAAGGTGTATAGAATTCTTAGATCTTATTTTGCATTTCCTGATGTCACATTTTGGAATTACTCTACAAAAATTAATATGAAACCTCCTCCAATGAAAACAAGTGAAAAAAAAAATAGTATTACAATCTGCATCTGCATGGAGCTCACTTTATAAGCACATGTCAAACATCAAGACATGTGCCACATGATCACTGTCCCTCTGACATCTCCAGTGAATTTCACTGACATTGCCAGTGAAAATATTACACTGGCATGAAATCCTGGTATGTATGCATATGTGTTCATGCAAACTATCAAGCTGCATGTATGGTACATCTTTATGTGTTGTAATACTGATGTGATGTGCTGGTACTTCCATAATGCTGTACAGTGAAAGTACAGTTGTACTTATGATACCATTGGAGTTCATAGGTTCATGGGAAAGTACTAGGCTAATGTTCCAAGATGACATAAAAGCCTGGCCATATTTAACACAAGTTTCACAATTTTAAATATTTATGGGAACACATTTCACACAGTTATGAGCCTGTGATATGTTATCTAAGACCAACTGGCTCTATCCATGGGCACAACACCAAGATTACAAATAACATTAACCATCTATTGATGTAGATTGCACATAAATATGGTAAGGGAAGGCCATCATTTTACATGAATAAGGGAGGCTTGTTCCAGAGAAGGGATAGTGTCTATGACACAATTATATCTCTCCAACATGATTTATTATTTCAGGGGGTAGGTTATCATCCCTTGAACAAGTGACCCTCATGCAGTTTACTTTACCAGTGTGTGACATTTGCATCAGGGATGGATTGGAGACTGCTGTGTAGGCCAGATACAGATCAACCCTTATTAGTCTGTAGGGGACAGTATACAGTAATATGGGTTTCATTCTTTCCAAATAGGACTCAGCACTATGATTAGGATTTTCGCAATGCAAAATCTCTGACGTTGCCCCAGCTATTGCTCATATTTGGTGAGTTACATGTAAAAGGGTGCATTGTTTTCAATTATTTTTGTGATGAGGGTGAAGTACAATGGGATTATAATGTCATTTGAGCTGGATGTCATGCATATACTTATGAGTTGTGCCACATAGAAGGGACTGATCAGCACTGAGGATACATAGTGTTCGAACTTAAAATTACTATCTCCCTGAGTACCCAGACCATGTACCACTGAGTGTACACATTGGGGGGGGGGGGGTGGCGCTATTTTTTTTTTTTTTAATTAGGTTGGGTATTTCATTTACAAAAGAAACTAGGTATGCTTTTTTTGCCATTTTGTATCTCTCCATGGCTCTGGCACCATTTATTTGTGTGTTAATACTTTCTGCAGTATATCAATATCATTACTGGATTCAAAGAATATCCATAATTTGCAGTCATCTGCAAAGCTGTTTATACAAAGACGGTCTAAGTTTGCCTTGACTTCTGTGAATTAAATATCAATCAGGAAAGGGTCCAGTACAGAACCCTGTGGTAATGCACTGGTCACTTTACTCTTGCTAGACGTGAATTCAAACACTTTAGCAGTATGTGTCCTGGAGGTGATCCATTGCAAGTCCAGAACCCAAGACCATGCACACCATACATGAAATGATTTATCACTAAGCTATGGCAGATATACACTTGTAGTTTATAGCCAGATAGGAGAGTTTCTCTGTAATGTCTGATTGTGGAATCATGCCCATTGCCTTGGCCAGACCAAACTTTGTGCAATGCATTTTCTTTCCTTCAGCCATGGCCTTGGTGACCTTCTCGAAAAGGTTTACTAGTTTTAATAGACATGATCTAGCCTTAACAAATAGAAAATGGGTTTGTTACACAGTTGGAAGATTAAAGATGTTCTTGATGGTAAGGTCCATAATGATTCTTTTCATTGGCTTACAGATGAGGCTAGTCAAGCTTATGGGTCTATAATTCCCTGTGCCAGGTGATGGTCCCCTCTTCTTCTGGCAGAAAATTGCTGCTGTCCACCATTTTCCAGAAAATAGCTTGTCTGGAGGCTGTGGTTAAGTACGGATCCTACTGTGTCTGCTAGGTCATGTTTAAATTTATTTATAAGGCATTCTGGGATATTGGCAGGGCTAATTGATGCCATGTCTTAAGCTTAGAGATCACACAGATGATCAGTTTGTTTGAGAAAATATACTGAGTAATGTTTACATGGACACTTTAGCTAACAAGCACTGAGGACAAGGGGTTGAAGTTTACTCCAAATCTGTAAGCTAGCAGGTTGTCTATTGCCTTTGGTTGAGTATTGGTGGTGCCATCCACAACAATCTGTGAGTATAGCAGTGTATTTACCATAAGATTTTGCACTTACTTAAAAATGGATTTGTGAGAACACCTTCAAATACCACCTTGGATATGCATCACATGACATACAGTGGAACTGTTAACACATTTGTACAAATCTTCCTATCTCATGTCAGTACATCACTTGCATATCATATCCTTATACATTTTTCTTTGGATTGGAGGGCTCTGACATCACATATGGACATATTATGTATGAGGTGGATATGGTCCATGCAGAACAGTTAATGAGACAAATGCTGACGATCACAAAATGCAAACAGGAACTTGACAACCCCCATGAGACCGATAATGTCTGGTAGTAGGTTGATTACTATAGCCCACTCAAAATATCTGGAAAAGTATTGCATAGCCTCCTTACTCACAGTTAGAGCTTATCAAAGAAAGTAATGATTTTCTGTCTGTGTTCTATGTCTGGCTGCAAGGTAGTACACTTGAGAATTTCTTGTCAGTCATATTAGATGTAAAATCTTTATTTACAGTAACTCCTAATGAAGTTGTTGTTTTTTTTCAGAGAATATCTCTGTACTCACAGTGATTTTTCATCTACTAAATTAGAAATTCTATGTTCAGTGTTGGAAGTAGTTCTCTATGTGTTTATGTTTAAAGATGATTTCTTCCACCAGCTATGTACCTATGGGGACACCATTAGCTGATAGTTATGCCAATTTGGTGCTATCTAGATGGGAAGAATTATTCATATTTAATTCAAATGAAGGAATTCAAAATGAGAGTTTAACATTTCACAAACATTTTGTTGATGACGTCTTTCTCATCTGGCTAGGTAACATCAAAACATTACATATATTTACTGAACATTTACAAAATACAACAGATTTTTTTTGCAATTTGAGTTTTATTTCTCTGACACAAATATACATTTCTTAGATTTGAAAATATCATGTAATAATAGTAGGTTCGACATGAACATACATAAGAAAAATATTCAAGCAACTAGATATGTTCATGCTCAAAGTATGCATCTCAAAATGTTTACAACAGTGTTATGAAAAGTCAATTTAAAAGAACCAGTAAACTGAATACAGCCACAGAAGGCTTTTCAAAAGAAGTGAGAAGCATGACTTCATCTTTTTTTAAAAAACAGATGATATGACTCTAAGATGCTTAAACAAAATACTGACTACATTTTAACTGAAAGAGAGAAGACAGGTAGACCTTATCTATTTGGTAATGGAGATACCACCAGTAGAAATTGAATTAGCGCTCAGACCTGGTCTATAAGATATATCACCAAATATAATAGGACGACAACCCAAATTAGATCCATTATGCAGAAGAATTGGCCTATTTTATGTCCTGATAATGAAATTAAGAAGCTAATTGGTGATCGACCTCATTTTATATATAAGAGAGAAAAGAATCTAAAACAATATTTATGTTATAAAGACCTTGGTTCTGGCAGTAAGAAAGTGGGAATTGATGTTTCTAGAAAAGTAACAACTCCTTGCTTTAACTGCACCTTCTGTAGATATATACATTTTGATAAAGAATTCTTACATCCGATCTCACAACAAGTACTCATGCCACCTATATGACAGAAAATGTAGTATATCTGGTGAAATGTAAAATATGTAATAGTTTTACATAGGTAAGACCAACTAGAAACTGGAAGCTAGGATAGCATAATATATGTCTGAGATCTGTAGGCAAACTGAGAGCAACTCATTTTGTAAACATATCACATTATGTATAACACCAAACAAGATGCAACAAGGATAAATGAGCTGTTGGTAAAACAGTTCAAAAATATGTCACAAAACATCCAACAGACCAAACAATGTTGTAGGAAGTCACGACTTCAGTACTGTTTAAAAGCTGGAATATCTTTTATTCATGAGGTAAGTGCTTTCATGGTGTCACCACCACTTCTTCAGACCAGATCAGAACAGTATTTCACAAGACATATATAAATATATATATATATATATATATATATATATATATATATATATATATATATATATATATATATATATATATATATATATATATATATATATATATATATACTCCAATTAATTCAAATAGACCAATAACAATCTTCAATGCATTTGACATTCTTAAAGACATACAAACACTGAATTGCCATATTACAATATTCTATGAGTAAAATCACTTGCATGTTACTTCATTCATCACTACACAAGTTAAAAACAAGAAAATTTCCTTTCATAAAAGCTAAAAAATACATAAAAGTACATCTAATAAAAAATGCATGAAGAATATACCTAACAGAAAAATATATATAGTGTTATATCAAAAGACCATTCATTTCTCACACTGCTTACTGAAGCATGAAATAACACTACTTAAAAATTCCCTTTTCTTCAGAATCTAACAAAAATACAAGGAAAATGTACCTGACAGAGAAATATGTGGTGTTATCTCAAAAAAAATTCATTTCTCACACACTTAAATGAAATAGAACTACTTAAAAAGTTTCCTATTCTTCACAATAGGTCTTATAGGGATGCTATCATTGAGTCCTTTTCCTCTGCCAGCTTTTAGCCTAATTATCCACCTAATTTCTGAGATTTCAGTATAGTTGGATATATCTCCCCCTTTCATTTTCCTTTATTTCTTCTATTGCTAAGAATCTGAATGTGTGCTGTTGTCCCTCCAGACTAACATGTTTCGCCAGCACATTGGTAAGGGTCCCTTTCCTAATGTTATTTATATGTTCCCTTAGTCTATACCTAAATTTTCTATTCGTTTTTCCCACATAATATGCTGAGCAGACATTGCATACTGCCAAATAGACTATATTCATTGAGTTGCAATCAGCTGACATTTGAAAGGACAATGTTCGTCCTGTGTCAGGATGATGAAAATTGTTAGTAGTGTCTATATAACAACACTGATTACATGCTTTACAGGTACTGGTACCTCTTCTACTATTGTTCCTCATTGTTGTTCCCCTTGGATAACATAGCATCCTCTTTAAAGTTTTTCTGTTCTTGAAAAGAAAATTTGGTTTATCACCTACTATATTCCTGAGTTCATGGTCTGATTCTAAAATAGGCCAATGTTTCCTTATTACATCAGTTACTATGTGTGTATTTCTAGTATAGTATGTTGGTACCCTTACCCCTGTGTTCACCTTACTTTTCAATGAAACTGTTCTATCTAAAGTCATTCTAGATGAAAAATAGGGTTTACCTATATTCTTTCTCCATTAACCAGCCTCTTCTAATATTCCTTCCGTATGTGAGTCATTATAGCCCCTCCTTGACAACCTTTCCTTAAATTCAGAGAGTTCACATTTAAAATCATCATCCTTGGCAGTTAACCTTGATGTCCTTAAGATTTGCCCCTTAACTACATTTCTAAAGATATGCTGGTGGTGCATACTTCCCTTGTGCAAAATTGCATTTCTAGCAATCTTTTCTATGTACTCTAGTTGAGAATTCACCCTCTGCATTGCACATTATCTTGACATCTAAAAACATCCAACTCATCATAAGAACATTTGATGGAGAATTTTATAAAGTGAGTGCTTTGATTAATATATGTATGGAAGGTGGTTAACATATTTCTATCACCTTGCCATAACATAAAAGGGTCATCTACAAAGCGCCTATAAAATTGCAATTGTGGCTAGTTGTCATTATTTAAAACATATTTATTCTCCCAATTGGCCATCACTATGTTGGCATAGCTATTCGCTGATGGTGTGCCCATCGCTAACCCATCTTTCTGCAAGTATAACTGATGTTCAAATAACATAACATTACATTATTGTTCAAAATCAATTCCATGAGATGGCAAATCAAGTCAATCTTTACATGCTTCTCACCACTTTCATTGATTAGATATTCCCTTAAATATTCAACTCCTTCTTTATTGGGAATTGAAGTAAAAAGTGAGTGGACATCCAAGGTTACTAGTATCATTATATGGGTACCTTTCTCTAATTCTAAAAATCCAAAAAGGTCTTCTAGAAAATGTTTGGAGTCTCTCAATATGTATTTGTTTTTATTTACAATCTGCCTCAACTGATTCTCCACAAATATCGATATGGGTTGTGTGTTCCATCCATCCCCAGACACAATTGGTGTCATGGGAGGCTCTATTGAATTTGTATGGACTTTTGGTAGACCATGTATGCTAGGTATTCTTGGGTGTTCCACTTTGAAATAATTATATAAATCTAATGTAATTTCATTATTCAAAAGGTTCTCATAGAGGATTTCATCCATTCTCCTCAGCATAACATTCATTATGTTCATATTTATTTCAGAATATATATTAGCGTCACCCAGCATTTCATACATCCTACTATGGTAGTAGCTCTTATCCATTACTACTACCAAATCCCCCTTATCAGCTTGTTTGATAATTATTTCATCATCCATCTGTAGTGCCTTTAAAGCCTCATACTCACTATAACTCAAATTAAAATTCTTACCTCCATTATGTTGTTTTTCAAACGCTTCAAATAAATCATTTTCACAAAGCTGTAAGAAAACATCCACCACTGGGTTACTAGGAGGTATAAACGTACTGGGCTTCCTAAAAAACATTTCTTTACTACCATGCTGGTCCTTGAACAACAATTTCAGCAATACATTCCTACAAAATATTTTCAAGTCAATAATTGTGTCTGTTATATCCGTTATATTGAGCAATAATGTTATGTTATTTGAACATCAGTTATACTTGCAGAAAGATGGGGTGGTGATGGGCACACCATCAGCGAATAGTTATGCCAACATAGTGATGGCCATTTGGGAGAATAAATATGTTTTGAATAATGACAACTGGCCACAATTGAGATTTTATAGGCGCTTTGTAGACAACCTTTTTATGTTATGGCAAGGTGATAGAAATATGTTAACCACCTTCCATACATATATTAATCAAAGCACTCACTTTCTAAAATTCTTCATCAAAAGTTCTTATGATGAGTTGGATGTTTTTAGATGTCAAGATAATGTGCAATGCAGAGGGTGAATTTTCAACTAGAGTACATAGAAAAGATTGCTAGAAATGCAATTTTGCACAAGGGAAGTATGCACCACCAGCATATCTTTAGAAATGTAATTAAGGGGCAAATCTTAAGGACATCAAGGTTAACTGCCATGGATGATGATTTTAAATGTGAACTATCTGAATTTAAGGAAAGGTTGTCAAGGAGGGGCTATAATGACTCACATACAGAAGGAATATAAGAAGGGGCTGGTGAATGGAGAAAGAATAGAGGTAAACCCTATTTTTCATTTAGAATGAATTTAGATAGAACAGTTTCATTGAAAAGTAAGGTGAACACAGGGGTAAGGGTACCAACATACTATACTAGATATACACACATAGTAACTGATGTAATAAGGAAACACTGGCCAATTTTAGCATCAGACCATGAACTCAGGAATATAGTAGGTGATAAACCGAATTTTCTTTTCAAGAACAGAAAAACTTTAAAGAGGATGCTATGTTATCCAAGGGGAACAACAATGAGGAACAATAGTAGAAGAGGTACCAGTACCTGTAAAGCATGTAATCAGTGTTGTTATATAGACACTACTAACAATTTTCATCATCCTGACACAGGACAACCATTGTCCTTTCAAGTGTCAGCTGATTGCAACTCAATGAATATAGTCTATTTGGCAGTATGCAATGTCTGCTCAGCATATTATGTGGGAAAAACGAATAGAAAATTTAGGTATAGAATAAGGGAACATATAAATAACATTAGGAAAGGGACACTTACTAATGTGCTGGCGAAACATTTTAGTCTGGAGGGACAACAGCACACATTCAGATTCTTAGCAATAGAAGAAATAAAGGAAAATGAAAGAGGGGGGAGATATATCCAGCTATACTGAAATCTCAGAAATTAGGTGGATAATTAGGCTTAAAGCAGACAGAGGAAAAGGACTCAATGACAGAATCCCTATAAGACCAATTCTGAAGAATAGGAAACTTTTTAAGTAGTTCTATTTCATTTAAGTGTGTGAGAAATGAATGTTTTTTGAGATAACACCACATATTTCTCTGTTAGGTACATTTTCCATGTATTTTTTGTTAGATTCTGAAGAAAAGGAAATTTTAAGTAGTGTTATTTCATGCTTCAGTAAGCAGTGTGAGAAATGAATGGTCTTTTGATATAACACTATCCCCGGGATTCATGAACCTTGCGCCAGGCGCCAGCATAGCGTCGGCGTTATAACGCCAAATATGGCTGCTTAGCGATTCAGGTATGAATGAATTCCACGTGCACTACCGGCGTCGGACGGTCCCGCCCGGCGTAGGTATGCAAAACACACTGTGTGCGGTATTGCACCATGCAAATGAGGGCAATAGCGATCCACGAAGTGGCGCAGGCGTAGCGTAAGGGCACGGCAATGTAAACCAAAAAAAACGGTTTACATTTACCCAAACATACCGGAGGAGTAGCGGAAGGCTGTCAAAGTCAGGTATCATATAGGTGCAATATGCCAATGTGGAAAGGCACTGAGAATGTCCAAAGAAAATATGCAAAAATGTAAAAATGACATAAATGGCACGTCGTAGAAAGAACAGCAGACCCCGGGATGTGTGCACAGAAGTTGTAAAGCAATGAAATAATATGATAATGTCCGAAAAGAGCATTAGAACACAAATCAGCTGCACAGCCACCACACACCATAGTATGTATGTAAAGCTGCAACCCCAGCGCAATGGTTGTCAAGGAGTGGAGGCGGTGTCCGGCGCCGTAACCAGGTATTAGTAGTCAATTCCATGCAAATGAGGCAGATAATAGTGAATCGCAAAAGCAGGCGCCAGCGTAAGGATGGAGCAAGCGGCGTGGCGGTACTACACCGGTGGCCTACACCAGATACATGTCAACCACACAGGGGTGTGCCACTGTAGGAGGAAGGATATTGGAGGACAGCAAACCTGGGCTGTACAATGCATATTACAGCATCATGACTGGCGTGTTAGGAAATAGATCGCTGACAGTACCGAATCTGGCGTACAAATGCATGTGCGAGGGCGACTACGTTCCCGAAACCAGTCATGTGGCGGCCTCACCGGCAACAACCAGGGATATAGGAAGGTAATGCTGAGAATACGAGGAAATCACGGAAGCAGTGTAAATGTATCCGTAACGAGCAAGTAAGAGCAATCAATGCAGAGAGGGCAAGCGGCGGCAGGTGATAAGTCTGCATGCCGACTCCTGCAGAACGGGAAAGGGAGGCATATGAGAGCAAAGATAATAGGGGATGTAGTAGAAATGCAAAGAGCAAAGAACCGAAATAGCACAGCCAAGTACAGATGTAGCATAACTGCGGCGCCAGATAAAATGCATCATATGCCATGTGCGTGCAGGATGCAGTAATGTAAGATGCCAGGCGAAGGCAATGCAGGCAACTGTAATGTTACACTACAGGCAGTACCGTTGCAGCTGCAAGCGTAAAACCACGGAAATAATCCATGGATACGGCCGCACAGACACACCCAATGACATCACCGGGTATACAGCACAACAGTACTAAATGGGAATCGCACAACACACAGCGCGATTTCCCAAGCGCCGCACCGTGGGGTGTAAACAGGCGGGGAACTTTTAACATGTATCTGCTGGGTGCCGCCGTGCTCGTGATGCATAGGTATGTGGCAGAGACAGCCGGAGTTGCGGAGGGTGGTGCCGACAACTACCGTAGGCCTCACAGGAGAAGGAGAGTGTTCAGACCAAGGGTGACCTACCAGGGGCTGCGAGACCTGGAGATAGTAGGCGCTACAGGGTGGACAGGGACACGTTACAGCAAATAGTGGAGCTGTGCCGGCGCCTGAGAACAAGAGACAACAGAGGGGAGCCCATCACAGTGGACACAAAGGTATGTGTGAGCTTGCGAATACTGGCTACAGGTACCTTTCAAAGGCCCACCGGGGACATAATGGGCATCTCACAGGCATCAGCATCCAGGGTACTACACCAGTTCCTGGATGCCATGTTCCACATGCCCATGAGCACATAAAGTTCCCCACATCTCAGGAGGAGTTGGCTAGCAATATCGCCGCTTCCACCGTGTGGCACAATACCGGAGGTCCTGGGTGCGATAGACTGTACGCACATAGAAATCAAGTCACCACCTGGGGAGCAGGGTAGGCGCTACATAAACCGCAAGGGATACCCCTCCATCAATTGCCAGGTCGTGTGCAATGCGCGGGGCATTATCATGGATGTGTGTGCTGGCAGCCCTGGAAGCTACCACGACTCCCATATCTGGCATGCCTCACAGCTGTATCAGGTATTAGCCAGTGGGGACATCACACAAGGTCACCTTGTGGGGGATGCTGGCTACGCACTGGAGCCGTGGTTGATGACACCCATCAGAAATGCACACACACACATGCAAGAACGCCATAATGAGGCACACGCACAAACGAGAATAATCATAGAGCGTGTGTTCGGGATGTTGAAATCACGGTTCCGGTGCTTGGATACATCCGGTGGAGCCTTGCAGTACTCTCCAGGCACAAGTGCCCACATATTCATAGTATGTTGTATGCTACACAATATGATTCTGCGGAAACAGCTGCTGCAGGGACATAATGCCGGAGGGCCACCAAGCCCGCCACAACTGCCAGGGCAAGCACAGGCACAGGGCGTGCGTCGCCACGGACACACTGAGCCAGCCCCAGTAGGTAGACAGAGGCGTACCCAATATGCCTACGCCCTGGCAAAGAGGGAACGCATAGCACATACTTTGACAGTGTAGGCCCCATGGACTGACACCTCCTGACCTGCACACACAGTAAAATGGGCGCCACACAAACATGTCCGCCCGTAATGTGTACCGTATGTGCGGACGTATGTGTGACTCCAACAAAGGCACCGGCCAAACACTGCACACCCAATAGTCAGCAGAGCATGGAGCGCCAACAACTCAGCGCCGCCCGGTTCAACAGCACAGAGCGTAGCCATATGCTGCCACTATCGGCGCAAGTCGACCACACATGTACGCATTTGCATACACAGATACCGAAATACATATCAGTACACATGTAGAAACATATATGCGCATACACAGATAGAAAGGACAACAGGGTAATATGGAACCCAGGGATGCAAGGTCACAGATAAGTAAGGCGAAATCACCACATATTAAACATAGTGACCGACAACCCGATCATCCTGGAGGGTGGGCAGGGCAGGTAACGCCAGCCATGGAAATGTTAACCTGCAGCAATACATATCCAGCGTGTCGGGATGGTCACCGGTCCGCGGTACAGTAGCGGGATATGTGTAGGGTCACCACCTGTCCCACGTTGTGAGGACAGTCCACCGTTGGGCAGTTGTGTCCTGCAAAAACAATGACAAAATGGCAAATGTCCTGAGATTGTAGGACAAAACCATTTCCCATAATTACGCTATCAGTTGCAGAAAACAGTTATTTTGTAGAAGAAACATCTAAATATGATAATAAACAGAATAAGCAACTGTAATGCTACAGCTTTGTATTCCGTCAAAAAAGTGAATCGCTGTCCTCTGTACTGGCCGTGGGTATGTGTTGGCATGCAAAACCTGACGTACGTACTAAAAATGTCCCACCTTGGCCATTTGAAAGGTGGCAACCCTACATATGTGCGTGTCATATCCATAGGACATGAGTGCGGAGATACACGCCGCCACCGCGTCACGACCAACGTAGGTATTGTGTCCAACCGTCGGTGCGGCGGAAAGCATACCAGTGAAGTGTACGACATTATGAGGCGTACCTCATCTGGGGTGTAAAACAGTGCATGTTCCTCGCAGTTCCTCCAAGTTCCACATTGAAAATGTCTCTCAAACAACCATTGTTAGGAATGTATATAAATGACACCCTGGTAAATACAATGTACTCATAGTAAGTTAGTAAAGGTTCTTCACTGTAAGTAAATCATCATATCATAATCAACCTATGACCTACTTAGCTGAAGTTGTCACTATGCCATTACTATGTGTTCCACATTATGCCCATGTGTTTCACATTACTACTGTGTGTGTTCCCCACTCCGGCAATAGAAGGTTGACAGCCATGGCGGCAATATGTGTATGTGTGAGGTGAGGTTGTCGTGTGTTCCGCTGTGTGTGTGTAATGTGTGTGCCAGTGTAAACTGTGTATGAAGGTGACATGTCACAGCGTGTAATAATAGGCGTAGGCATACAGTACAGGAACCATAGGCGTATGTACAGCAGTACCCACAAAGTAGTACCGACATCTCCTCAGTGGCTATGCGTGGCGGCGTAAAATGATGCAAAGCGCCAAATGTCCCAAAGTGTACCACAGGGCCATAGCAAACAGGAGATGCAAAGGACGCATGTACAAACCACGACCGTAGGTATGGCGGCCATAACGTACACTCCACACGGTCCGTCGGCAGCGTTACACAGCATCAGGCATGTGCGGCGAAAATACGAATGTGCCATCCGGCACCGATCGTGAACAGTCACGGTCCGGTAAATACCGCGGTGTGTTCCACGACCGTGGCGTAAGCAAGCGGCACCACGAATAGGAGGCTACCGGTAGCATACAGTCCGCCCCAAGTATAGGACCACAATCACCGTAACTATCAGCGACAAAATGCCAATGGATGGTAGGCGCGGACGAACATCCGCAGATATATAACCGATGTGAAGGAGGAATCGTGCAGGAAGCACACATGCAGGCGATACCGACAGCAGGCGACATCAACAAAACAAATATTCCCGGAACAACACACAGGTAACCCGCGGCTCCTAAGCACGGATGGAGCACACACACAAGCATATCTGGTATGTATAAATGCAAGACTCACACACCGTCCCGTCACCCACATCCGCAGATATACCCCATTGCACATATCAAAGGGATAACAGCTAAAACAGTAGCAAACACATACAGGCAGTGAATGACAGCGGCATACCCACAACAAGCTCCTGGGAAACACTAGCAGCGGCTCATGCATCCATGCATTCGCTATGTACAGGAAAATAACAGCCAGGTAACACATTTGAATGCACAACGCCATCGACAGGCGCCGCCAGGACACGGGGACCCACATGTCGAACACAATACCATACCCAACACACACAATCCACGGCTAACACCACAGCGAAATGTACCCGACAACACACATAGCGGATGCAGTCACACAAACATGATACAATACATACCATCCTCACGAAGGTATTGCAAATAACCAACGGCCACACAAGGAAAGAACCATGGCCTAGTGCCGATGCGTAACGAAAGGAAGGGGGATCACCGCTGATATGCGCATAAGTACACACCGAGGAACAGCTATTGGCTTGATTAACCCACATGCATCAGGCGTCGTCGAATATAAGGAAGACCTCCTGGATATTCAAACCGTATGTTCATACCGAACTAATCCAAACAGAGAAAGAGAAACAAGAGAAACAAGGGAATAGAGGCGAGCGCAGAACAAAAGGCGGAAAGGTATGTCGAACCCACGACATGTACTGGTGTGTAGCATACGATCGTATGATGAATCTGTACAGTATGTGAGCGGTGTGTGTAGGTAAAGATACCTGTCCATCAGGCAGAGAGGCGAAGGTTGGATATGTAATGCTAAAGCAGCGCAGCATACCAACAACTGTGGACAACGTGTGCACAGCAGTGGGACAACATGTAAACACCAGCGATAACCCCAGGGCGGCTTGCCACCCTTTCAAAAGGCCAAAGTGGGAAATCGTCGGGACACACTTCAGATGTTACAGGTGGACACATACCCATGGTCAGTACAAAGGTTAGAACTCTACTCTTTTGCATAATGAAATGTGTAGTCTTGTAGCAGGTCAGTTGCTTATTGTGTGTCTTGTAACAGTTAGGAATGTACATACATAAACAAGTATGTTATGCAACTCCTACATAAGAATGGGATATAGTGATGTCCCACAATCTCAGGACATTTGCCATTTGTGATACATTTGTCAGGACACAACTGCCCAAGGAGGGACTGTCCCTTGCAAAGAGGCACAGGTGGTAACCCTACCCCAGGTCTGCCATAGGGGTTGCAAACACAGAACAATGCCACCACCCACGCCGATGTTGGCAGTGGATATCCAACACTGAAGTGCCACAGCAGGGGATAGGACATTTATGTATAGTGTCACAGCACACATGTGCATGGGCATATACCGTCGATGTCATACGGAATGTGCGCACGGCGTGCACCTATCCCACGCAGTAGGCGACTATGTCAATTATGTGTAATGCAAAGCTGGCATGATGGATATGTTCACAAATCATAGACAGTATCACAGGCATAGCATGCATGATGGGCGATGGGCTAATGTTATATACATACACAAGATATGTATGGCCTGCACATATGGGACAATGTAGTAGCAGAATAGGTACCCAAAATGGAGGTAACAGCAAGTGACCATGTCCAAAGCGTTCCATAGCAGGTGCAATGTGTGCCACAATGATGTCCAGCAGGGCCGTGTGTAAACACATGTGCAATGTACACAGTACTGACACCCCATGGTAGTGTCCACTGAGCGGCAGAACTGGATGTCAACTGTCATGTCTATACAATAATCGTCCGCTGTGGTGGTACCATGGGTGTGTGTCACCCACCAGCAAGGCAGCTATCACACGACTAGTGACACAGTGTGCCCCTGTGGGATGTGCACAGGACCTATGTCCCACAGCATGGTGTGTGTCCAGTCTGTGGATGTCACACAGGCGCCGGGCTGAGCAATGTGGCATGTGTGCACACATGCAGGACTGCTACTCCCCTGCCCACAGCAAGCGCCATGTAGGAGTACTACATGCATCAGTACTGTGGAGAACATGGCCCATGGCAGAGTACATTACACCCCTGTGTTCGTGGCATGCAGGTGAGCACAGATGTGTTACATGACTGTCATTTGCATATGTCAACTGTCTGAGCTGGGTAGACAGCACAGCATGACTATACTGAGACATGTAACGTTGTATCCATTGTGTAAGGTACACCACACATGTGTCATTGTAACACGGACCTGCGTGTACATGTGTGTATGGCACAGGTACAAGGGCACCCAAGGTATCAGCTAGACATACGGTCCAGAAATGTGTAGTCCTGCACATGTGTACCCACGCTATGGTGTAATATGGCAACCACAGCACCATGTGGGCCATGTGTGTGTACATCAACCATGTACAGCGTGATATGCCTGTATCACGGACAGTATCCATGTGATACACACCGCATGACTGTCAGTATGCAAATGTGATGTGTATGCACTATGTGTGATGTAACTGATGCAATGATATCTACATGATATATCTGCCACACTGACACCTGTATGGGTGTCAGCAACATAAAACAGGATGAGCTAGAATGCTGCCAGGTATGTAGAAGTGGTACATGTAGGCATGTACAGTACTGTGTGACAGCAGGTAGTGTGCGTATGCAAATACTGAGCATGAGGGGCCACATGTCTGGGGAATGTGCAATGCCACACGTCCCTGAAATGTTGGAGTCAGCATGATATGCCTGCACCACTGTGTGAACTGTACAGAAGGCACATGGCGTAACATGCGAAACATGCGATGCGATGTGATGCAGGATGTGTACACTGTCAATAGCATAAAGTGGAATGGTGCTGAAGGGCAAAGGCGGATCATGTCTGATGTGATACCCTCTGTAGCACCCCAACCACCCATGCAATAATATGACAGGTGGCCAGCATGGGATGTGGTGTGCTGTGGCGCACAGAAGCCCAACAAGGGTGCCAGGAAAGGCATGCAGGTAGTCATTGAGTGTGTGAAGCATGTATGTCAAGATGTGGCCCAGTGCCATACTGAATGGCCCAGTCATGGGTGTAGAGATGCAGCCCCATACGTGCAATGCAGTACCATCCATGTGTAGTGTGATAGATGTGGTAGTGTGGTGGTCAGGGTGCACAACGTACATGAATGGGCTAGCAGTCACTGTCGTGTGCTGCTGCAGAGACATGTAACAGCCAGGTTGGCGGGATACAACAACTCCGGCGGTTGGAGGTGACATTGGGACTGTGTTCCCAGACATAACATGTGCATGACAGTACTATGTATGTGTCCACAGGGTTAATACAATGTCCAGCCAAGGATTGGAACCCTGTAGTGAGTGAGAGTGTGTATTGTTGGTAGGTACCCCATTGGCAGGCAGGATGCCAGCAACATCTGTGTCGTCAATGCCTGCATGACCGTGGTATGCTGCATTGAATGTGGATGTAGTCAAACAGCAGAGACATACCACCACACTGCGTGAGGGCCCACACTGCAATGTCTGGCAGTCATGTGTAGGTAGCTAGCTGTGGAGTATGTCATGCACCAGCAGGACACACCATGACTGTCAAGTGACACACAACACACAGGTGAACAAAACTACCGTGCAACAGCCTGCACATGTGCCCATACAGCACGTGTGCATGGAACAGGAATACCACTGTGGCGTCTGTGAAAGTGCCAGCACCACCATGTCTCAGTGTGGGATAGCATGGTCCCTACCAGTGTGTAAATGTAGCAGAAGTGCACTGTGATCACTGTTGGCATAGGCACATAGACTGTCCATCGGACGGGGTGCCATGCCCTCAACTACCTCTGTCAGTGGATGTCAGTAATACCGGCTGTAGTGTGTATGTACCATGCATGCTGCTATGGTTGTGTGCTTAGGGTGTGGCTAGCAGGGATGGTAAGCATGGATGTTCAGCAAACAGAGGGGGGAGGTGTGTAGGCCTAGCATACAGACACATGGAGGTTTGGTGCATGCTGAGGGTATTGCAGGTATGGTATGTGTCGTGTAATGTGTCACCCAGCTATGCGTACTGCATGGCCAAGCATGTGTGGAGTGCGTGGGAGTCCATACTAGGGAAGGTCCTGTTGCCCGCAATACATAGCAGTAGCAACTGTCCCAGGTGCAATGTACAGCATGCCAACCCGACTGGCATGTAACCTGTGGTGTACAGTGTCTGCACTGTCGCGTGTCACAATGTGTGTACTGGCCACAAACATGGGTATCTGAACATGGACTACCTATGATGCAATGTGTCATGGGAAAATACAGTATGTGTGTAAATCACGGTGTGGTGTGGGAACCACCCACCTGTGTGTGTTGCAGTCAGGTATGTGACTGGGAGGTATGATCTGTGTACAATCTGGACTGGCAGGTGTGCCGTGTAGGGCATGGAGGCATGTCCCAGGCACCGTAGATAAATGACATGTGTGCTGTACTGTGTGTGCAGTGCTACTGTACAACACAGTGGAGGGTGTAAGCATTGTCACACATCACTGCATGCTGTGCCCACCTGTGACAGCCCTGCCAGAGGCAGACATGTGACACCGCTGCACAGGCAGCATAGCATGAGAAGATGTACATGTGGGCTGCACACCTTAGCCAGATGTCCACCGTCATGTGTGCCGCGGTAGTGTGGTTCAACACGACTATCAGACTGGACAAACAGCACATGCCTGCATAACAACAGTATGACCATAGTCAACAGTCCCAGTGACAGAGTAGGCCAATGTAGACTATCCCTGCATGCAGACCAGTGGCTACTGGACACCTGGCTAGACACACACCTGGACGGTTAATTCACCATTGAGCCATCACATGTCCACGTCCATGTGGGCGTACAATGTCATCACAGGGTGGTCACAATAGCAGGTGGCAAGGCAGAACCACGGTGTACCAGGTGATGTGTCATGTGTGCATATGTTGAGTAGCACAGCCGTTCACATGTCTGCAACATACTGGTGCCGCGATGTATACTGTTACATGATGAATGGAACTGCACTGTCACCCACTACAGGGCCAGCTGGCACAGGTGTGGTGTGACTGGTGTAACCATGTTTGCACAGGATACACACTGCTGTTGTAGGCAGCCATGCTGGTGGCCACCAGTGATATATGCAGTGGTCATACAAACATACCGTACACAGTGTTCAGGCAGGAATGTCAATTGTAGGTGGGCGATGTGCTGCTATGTGAATGTGGGTGTTTGTTGTGAATGTCACACATGCAGAAGACACCATCTGGTGCAGTCATGGTTGTCAACACCGGTACACACATCCACAGCAGTCAGAACCCAGTCCCGACAATGTGTGTCAGTCACCCTTGCACCGTGTGACATATGTGCACATGGCGGAACACCTCCACTGTCATCTAAGCTGGCTACATGATGGCTGGAATGTGCTGTAGAAATGTACAATGCTGGTAGCCCAATGAAGTACCTGGAATCAGACACAGTACACTATGTCAGCCATGTAAACCATGCACAACAATGACTGCCCAACAGACACAAACAATGCATTGACACATGGAACATGTGCTCATGACAACCCCACTGAGGTATGTTGCACATATAGATGTACAATTGTCATCTATGGCCATAGCATGGATGCAGACACACATACTCCACAGGTAGTACCATGTGATGTCGGTAGGGGGCATTGCTTGTGTATATGTCACAGTAGATGTACACAGACATGTCCTGCATAGCCGTCATGTAGGGGTAGCTGTGGTATGTCACTACTGGACATGCCCATACAGAGTACCATGTCCCGCAGGAGATGTGTTAGGTGTGTACCACATGTGACATGCTGACAACAATCTGCGATGTGTATGGCTGGCGGTGTACCTGTGTGACAATGTCTGTGATGGGTGCAAAGGCACATAGTATCGTATTGTATGCACACAAGCCCCACATAGCTGCATAGCCCGAACATACAGTACAAGGAGTGTGTGGGATGATAGCAACCCACAGGTGGAGATGGGTATGGACCGGGGCCCCCAACCCCATGTGTGTGTGCGGTGTTCACGTCCACGACACATGAGCATCTGAGAGGCTAAGCGTCACAGTTGTACAGGGACACATGTACATATGTTTCGTAACATCCCTGTATGTCCCACCACTGGCCTGTGGACCGATGGACAACAAGCAAATGTGCAGGTATGAGATGTGCACAGCACATCACAGATGCCTACCGTAGAACAGGCCTACCATGTAGACATGTGCACAGTAGGTCTGCGCCACCTGCAGTCAAACACGTTAGGTGCCAAACCACACCAATAGTCCGGACCAATGACACAGATGGGCGTGCATGCCTCTGTGTATGTATGTCTGTGAATGGCTCCGGCATAGCAATATAGCCGTGTCACCATTGTGAACAACAATATGAATGGAATGGGTCGTATGTGTGAGGGGTGCATCATATGTGTATGGTCAGATCGTCGATACCATCAGTGGGCCTGCTATGTGAACATCCATGTCCCCATACACGGATACCTCTGCTGAGGCCAACACCACATTCACACAGGGAGGGATGGCGGTGTGTAGTGCAGCAGCAGACATGTGGGTGGCAGCGGGCAATGTATGTACACATATGTGTTACCCACATCAGTTCAGGCAGATATCCATGTGCATGGGATAGCGGTGTGTGTACACATACAGCACTGTGTCGATCAACATCCCAGCACATAGCACCTGCCAGGGCTACAGTGTATGCATGGATGTGTGATACCTGCATGCACCACACACACCCTCAACAAGCAGCGTACAGCATACCTCGCTGGAGGACAGTGTCCACACCATGGTGATAAACATGTGGAATGTCCATTTTCACACAGCTATGACAAAAGCAATGGACAGCCACCCTGCCAATACCGTCAGCCCCTGAGTGGGTCACACCCATTGCCATGTATGTGGCATACCCTGCCATATCATGCAGAGATGGCCAGCAAGGCTGCATGAGCTATCACGGTCCCACATGGTGCAATGGACAAAAGGCACTCTCACTATCAACCATACACAGTAGTAATGTGGTGGCGATGCACCCTGTCATGTTACAGGTGCTGTGTGATGCTCTGCACAATGTGTGCGTGTACCGCTATGCATGGCCTTTCCTGCCAATGTGTCATGGTTACACATTGCTCCATGTGTATCACATACGTAACACAGGTGAGCTGGGGCAAGTTGTCCAGCACCGGTACAGTGCTGTGTGGAAGTACATGGTACAACACATGCATGTGCAGGTGTCCATGTGTATGTGTACAGTGCCGCTGCTGACGTTCACAATGGACACAGACGTGATGTGTACTGACATATACACAGTGTACAGGTGAACAGTAGCACAGACGTCACATGGGGACATATGCCAACTGATATGGACATAGGTGCAGCCAGGTACACATGTCCATGGCAGGCTAACATCTACATGGTGCGTGCACAGTGTGATGGGGTGGCACACAGATATGATGTGACACCCAGTGCTCAATGGTGTGAAGCCACAACATCGGCTGTGTCACCGCCATGATGCCCTTCACAGATCACTGTGCAGATGTCGTACATGTCATAGCAATGCATTTCCAACAGTATGCCAGCACAGCAGTGTGAATGTGACCTGCCACCATCATTATGTCTTCCAGATAATGCCACGTTCCGGCTTCCACCATTTAGCCGACAGGAGGAGGAGGTCATCATACCATACCTCCAGAGTAACTACAGCGCCCTGTTTAGCCATGTGCCACAGCAGGCACAAGAACGGCAGGAGATGTGGGATGAGTTGTGCAGGAGGGTGAACAGCGTGGGCGGAACCAACCGCAGCTACCAACAAATCCGCAGGCACTGCACAGACCTGATCCGGCATGCAAGACAGCGTGCCGCTGCAATCGCCAGGCAACAGCGTGGGACAGGTGGTGGGCCACCAACACAGCCCCACTCACAGCTACGGAGGAGCTCCTGGCTGAGTCTGGGGACACCCACGGAACAACACGCAGAAACACCTGCGTCCATCGTGGAGGTGGGGGTCTCCCGAGCTATGAGCCTGGAGCTGCATGGTAAGTCAGTGTTGCATGTTTGTATGATAGGCGACGTGGGTGTGGGTGTCATAGTACAACACATGATATAGCAATACATGCCAGGTATATGGCCACACAACATGCAAACCATTGTATGCTATGTTGTGTTAGCAGACATGTGCATAGCACATGCAACCACACACATGCATGATGTGTCATGCACAGTGCTGACCGTGGATATAGTAATGGCTAATGTGTATACCTTTGTGTAATGCCTTTACAGGTACGTCTGGCGTGTCGCAAGGCCAAGGGTCTGTTGCAGGTAAGTCTGTTGCCAGTCAAGCGCATGTTCTGCTGTATTGATATTCCCCATGTGTCTAGGCATGACATGCTCACCTGTGTGTGCCCCGTCACGGTATACAGCTCGCACCACCCGACATACACACCACCCATGTACAGTAGATACACCCGTTACCGTAGAGTGGTATGACACCACACAACCAATTGGTGTGTTACGTGCATTCAGCTATGCATACAATGGTGTATGTGTTACACAATGGCTGCATGTGTAGTATGCATTGGTATGCCAGTGCAGTATGGACACAGTACCACAGAGTGAGCTGTGATCTGGCCAGAGCACAGGTGTTACCAATGTGACCCATGCCCCTGCATCGGGTGCACACGTTGTGACATGGCGCATGCCATGTCCCATGCTGCGTGGATGTCTGGCTGCAGCATTGTCACACCATGATATGACCTATGCACAACATAGCAGACATACACACTGTCAGCATATCCGTAGAGAATGTGACCGCGTCACACTAGTATGGGTGTATGTCACATGGGCCACCACAGGGCCGTGTGCACAATGTCTACCACACACAATTGTCAATGAGTCAGACAGACAAGGCCATGGTTGATACCTACAGGCGTGTTGCCACACAGCACATCCACAGTGGGTACTCACCATTGCACCCTGTACACACATAGTGGGTTCATCAATGTAGTGGAACCCTGGACATCTGATGTAGTACACCAGTGACATGACATTCCTCTCCACAGCTACTACAGGTGCCTCCAATGTCCACCATATATGTGCTGCTGAGCAGCTGAACTGGCTTACAGACATGGCAATGTAATGCGTCCAGGTCACGCATCGCACAGACACATAGCTGTGTCCTGCTACTGTGCAGTGGCACAGAGCCCGCACCACACACCGTACAGCTATGCACACAGCTCACAGCAACCGTACCTACACAGACATCACTGTTACACATACATTGTATCTGTACACTGTACACATCACACTGCACCATGACAGCCATCATGATGTGGTGCATGTGGTGGGACACCATCTTCACACGTCCACATGATACCGCACATGTTTGCGGTGTACATTACATACTGTTGCCAGCCATGTGTACTCCCAACCTGCCCGTGGCCACCCGGTGTATCACGCTGATGCATGCAAACTACCATGAATGTGTGTACTGCATGCCTACTAAATGACACCTGCCTGTTGTACTGTCCCCACCAGGGCAGTGTACATACTGCCACTAAGAATGTCTGGTCTGCATTCACTGGTCTGTGTTGTGTGAATGCTGCATGCCACCTGCATAATCACATGCATGCTGTGTGTGTGTGTGTGTGTGTGTGTGTGTGTGTGTGTGTGTGTGTGTGTGTGTGTGTGTGTGTGTGTGTGTGTGTGTGTGTGTGTGTGTGTCTGTATTGTAACCGATGGTATGTCTTTGTATTGACAGGTGCTGTAGGTGCGTTACCCTCCTGCGGTCAATCTGATCCTAGTGTCCCCACAGATACTAGTGGTGATGAGCATGTGCATGAGGCACGGGCAGGGTCGTCACAGGCAGAGACTGTGCCACTGGAGAACATCACACATACGTCCCTTTCATCCCTGCACACAGTTCAGATGCCGACACATACCCCAACACCGTTGCCCATAGATGACGGTCAGTCAGCGTCTGTTGTCCCGAGCAGGAATGTGTGGTGGCTGCAGAAGGTGTGGGGACACACGATGTTGCCAGTGTAAGGACTGGTGCAGTGCCACGCAGGCATGTGGCAGGTGCTGCCCGTGGGGAGCACCGCTAGACATACACCTGCCGTCCAGGGTGCAGCAGCTGGTATAACCAGGCGCATGTTCCAGACTGTAATGGCGGGCGCAGGCTCGTGCTGACCGGCAGAACCAGGAGGGGCAGAGGCTGCAGAGGTCTGCAATCCGTACCCTAAATGACAGCATCCAGGCATTGGCGAATGCACAACAGCATCTTGCCGATGTTCTGGATAGGAGATTAGGCGATATGGCTGGTCTCATCGACCGAGGCTTGGCCATCCTTGGCGTCGCACTCCGTGCAGGAACACCAGGTAGGGGTGAGGCATAGGGCGCGTGGGCGTGTGCCAGCAACACCACCTGCTGCAGGTCAGCGTGTGCGTGCCACCTCCCATGCCCACACAGACAGTGATGGTAGCAGTAGCACTGCAGCTGCTACCACACCATCCACACCTGGACAGTGCAGGCCGCGTGGGCGTGGCCCTGGGCGGCCCGTCGTGAGCACGTTTCCAGCGGACATGTGACATCGGAGAGTGGACAGTCTGTACCTCCACCGGTCGTGCCCGTGCGACCCGAGGCAGGCGCAGTTCACGGCGCCGCCGGCAGACACAGTGAGCCGTAACACGTGGACTGTCCAGTCAGGGGCTGCCAAGCATACCCGTGTAGGCATCACAGATGACTGAACTGTGTACACACACACCCACACACAGCAGACACAACTGTAGGGCTCCACCACACCCACATGCAATCTACATAGTCATGCCCACTCAATGCACTGGCCCTTACACACACACATGATGTCATCCATTGGTACAGCCCATGCCTGTGGCACATATCACCCTGTGCAAATGATTAAGTCTCTGCCGCATAACTGTGAGCCACACCATCAATGCGGTTAAGCTGACATATTAGGATGCACAGGGTGACCACGATAGTGAGAGGTGTATGTGATACCTGTGTCCGCATAGTACGTGCTGTGTATGTTGTGGTGTGTGTGTATGGCTGGTGACAGGTGTGTATGTGATGTGTGTTCTGCACGGACATCATGCAGCAGACATACCATGCAGGACAGGTGCACCATTCATTGATATGTGTACACAGTATGTGTGGTGGTTACATGTGTAGCACCATGTCGGTGCAGTTAACCCGTATGATACTGATGGTGTACTTGCAGGTGCCTACTGGGAGCACTGTAATTAGTTCCCCACGTGTAGTCGTGGTGTACCCACAGGCATGTCTGGCAAAATCAGCATAGCACAGTTACCCACATCTGGCATGGACCACTACATCTGTACATAGGTGCACAAGAACGAGACAGGAAATCTGCCCTACGACATGTGTGGACCTAGCATTACTGTGTGTGGCATCTAACACCCCTCAGGATGGTGATGCCATATCCATCAGTCCCCAGTCCCTGGTCTAGCAGTGACACACAGAGGTTGACTGGCGCATAACTATAGTCACACATCCACCGTCAGTAGCAGTCCTGGACAAAGGCAGTCAGGGCCTTTCCTTCACATGGCCTGGCAGTCCTCCCGTGTTGTAGTGTGTGTCTGGCTGTTACCCTGTTCCCCCAGCACGTCCCACTCATCTTTGGGTTGAGGTGTCTGACAGTCGCTTCTGTGCCCGTGTTCGCATGGGGCCTGGGAGGTGGAATGTGCCCATGTCACCCAGGTCAGACATGGCCGTGTATGTCGGGCACAGATCACCACGGAGCAGCTGTGCTGTGCAGATCCACAGCCAGTGTCCCCTTGGCCGTGCACCTTGTGACACATGTCCTAGCAGCGTCATCCCCGTCTTGTGGAGCGTTTGCGGTCCTTCCGAGTGCTGCAGGCGTCAGGTTAGCTACAGGCCACATGTGCCATTATACGCAGTCATTGCACTGGTGTGTGATGTGTACAGGGGTACAATGAACACCCCTGATGTGGTTGCCATTCCATCCAGACCAGGAGGCCACAATGGAATGTCTTCACACCCACATTGCCATTGTGTGTGTTGACAGAGGTTGCCAACAGGTGTGGTAGCCATTACCCTGAACATGTCCACCATCTTCAATGGCGTACCACCTACATGTGACATTGGGACGAACATGTTCTTCACACTGGGTAGGGCTGCACCTTCTCTGGCATTTGTTAGCAGGCCATGGCTCTGGCACCAGTCAGCCATGTCTATGGCGCCCTAGGTGGATGTACGTGTAACATGGTGTGCTGGGTATGTGGGCGGTCGCGTAGTCATCTGCATACCTTGTCTGCTACAATCCCCCTATGATTGCATGCACATTGGAAGGTCGGATGCCATCTGGCAGGGTGCACAGGAGTGAGCCCTGTGGCCCTCCACTGGGTCCAGATATGAGTGTGACAAAGCACCTTCAGCACCAACCCTGTGTGGTGTGACCTCCAACCTGTGTGAGAAGCATCGGGTGACATATGTCCCCACATGTATGCTGGCGAGCCTTTACATGGGTCCCATGTGTAGTGTGCTCTGAACGCTCCCACCAGGTCATGGTACTGTGTGCAAACCCACATATCCCGAGCAATGGCCCTGGGGAACACTCCAGGCCGGGGCAGCAGGTTCGGGGGGCAGGATCCGCCCTTGACAATGAAGTGGTGGGTATGTTCGGTATTGGCTGTACACGCTATCTGTAACCATGACCACCTGTATGGACCTCCACACAGCTTTGCAGACAACACTTGTCAAGCGTATAGGGTGTGGCTGTTGACAGTCCATAGGAGCACTACCCTGGCATAGTGGGACCACAGATGCCATATGGCATCCATTGGGGACATAGCCCATAGTAAGGCTAACATGACACAGTGGCGCATGTGTGGACCGAGGGCCTGAAAGAGGATGTGTAGCACACAGCCAGGGTTTCCATCGGTGCCCATTGCTGGCGGGTCACCCGCCATAGAGATATGGGATCACCCCAGGCCATATGACATGTTTTGGAGGATACACTCTGGTGGGATGGATATGTTCCCTGTTGGGGGGGGGATGTATGCATGGAACATGTCCTGTGGTATGCAGACAATGTCTGTGGGTGCAGTGACTGTTGTACCATTCTGGACCATTTCCAGGCAGGTCTGTGTGCCCCCAACCATGTCCTTACCACAGTTAGGGAAGGCCCTGTGGTTGTCTCATGTGCCCTCTGCAGTACCACTCCCACGGCGGACCTGGATGTTGGTATGTGGGGCCGTATGGTGGCGGGTATGAAGGGGTGATGGTTTCCCTGGTACTGTCATTGCCCTGCCATGTAGTAGCTCCAACTGTTGATGTACAGGTAGTCAGTGGCTGCGGTCCACCACACCATGTGCCTACCTGTGGTGGACAAGGTCCTGATGTCATCATGTTTGCCTGTTGCAGACATGCATGTGGAGTGGTCGGGCAAGGCATTGGTGGCGTTTTCGGTCTGGCCTCTGTTCAACATTGGCATGGAGGACATGTAGGGTACCACACGGTCATATGATGTGTGTGGTTTTCTGTGGAGAGGTCATCACTGAGGTCCCCATGCTGGTGTTGGTTACAGTGAGTGGATGACCAGTGGATCCACTATACGGTCTTGCATCACCATTGAGGGCTGTACATCCTGTGTGGGGCCTATCCTCACCATGCGTGATGGGCAGAACTGTCAGACATCCCCCCCCCTGGTATGTATGGTGCATGGCTGTTTAACAGTGGCCAGGTGTGTGAACACCTGGGACTGCTGGCGTACTGTGTTGCGCCATGGGTAATGTTCCCAGGCTATGTATGGGTGGTTCATGTCACACAAACGGTGCTGTTGTGAGAGCATGCCCACTCACCAGTGTCCTCAGGACATCTGTGAAGGTATCCTGTGTTTGTGAGGGTTGTCTGTAGCATGCAACAAACTGTAGGCCAGTCCTACACATGGTTAATTGCACCTACATATTCCCCGCAGCAACAACAACGTCTGTGGCATGACCGGGTTACTGTTGTGTGGCCGGACACACAGGATGGTCCGCATTCCGCCACCCATGCCGTCGCACCATGTGTATGCATGTCTGATCTGTGCCGACTCTAAGTGTCTGAGCATGCCCAGTAGGCAGCTGTGTAGATAGACACACAGCACAGTGCACACCGCAGCCGTCTGCAGTAATACCCCGGGTGCATGCCTCTATCCCCTACACAACGGCCACGTCTGTGGCATGGCCAGGTTTCTGTTGTGTGGCTGACACACACGGCCGGTCCACATGACGCCACCCATGCCGTCGCAACATGTGTATGCATGTCTGCCCTGTGCCGAGTCTAAGTGTCTGAGCATGCCCAGTATGCAGTGATGTACTGATCAGTAGTTACTTGTTATTCTCGACTGCAGCACTAACGTGTTGGTGTCTGGCGACAGGATGGTAACAGACTGCGTGACTGCGCACTCTGTCCGAACACCCGGCGGGCGCATTGCCTTTGCAAATGATACCACTCACGTGGGGTATGCCTCCTGACAGCGCTCTGCTCAGTAAACTTCGGTAGCAGCGTTCTGTAAATGCTTCATACTGTAGTGTGTTCATGTAGATAGGCGTAGGTTCGTCCCCCGTCCTTTCCGTGTGTGTGTGTGTGTGTGTGTGTGTGTGTGTGTGTGTGTGTCTGTGTGTGTTTCCATCTCCCTCTGCCTCTGCGACTGATTATGCTTTTAGGCGGCTCCGCAACACATGCCTTGGCTATTGCCAACTATTGTCTTCGCGGCTGGCGTCAGCAGCCTACAAGTATGCCTGTGACAGCGCTCTGTTTAGCAAACTTCGGTGGCAGCGTTCTGTAAATGCTTCATACAGTAGTGTGTTCATGTAGATAGTCGTAGGTTCGTCCCCCGTCCCTTCCGTGTGCGTGTGTGTGTGTGTTTCCAGCTGCCTCTGCGACTGATTATGCTTTTTGACGCTCCGCAACACATGCCTTGGCTATTGCCAACTATTGTCTTCGCGGCTGGCGTCAGCAGCCTACAAGTATGCCTGTGACAGCGTTCTGTTTAGCAAACTTCGGTGGCGCGTTCTGTAAATGCTTCATACAGTAGTGTGTTCATGTAGATAGTCGTAGGTTCGTCAACCGTCCCTTCCGTGTGCGTGTGTGTGTGTGTTTCCAGCTGCCTCTGCGACTGATTATGCTTTTAGGCGGCTCCGCAACACATGCCTTGGCTATTGCCAACTATTGTCTTCGCGGCTGGCGTCAGCAGCCTACAAGTATGCCTGTGACAGCGCTCTGTTTAGCAAACTTCGGTGGCGCGTTCTGTAAATGCTTCATACAGTAGTGTGTTCATGTAGATAGTCGTAGGTTCGTCCCCGTCCCTTCCGTGTGCGTGTGTGTGTGTTTCCAGCTGCCTCTGCGGCTGATTATGCTTTTAGGCGGCTCCGCAACACATGCCTTGGCTATTGCCAACTATTGTCTTCGCGGCTGGCGTCAGCAGCCTACAAGTATGCCTGTGACAGCGCTCTGTTTAGCAAACTCGGTAGCGCGTTCTGTAAATGCTTCATACAGTAGTGTGTTCATGTAGATAGTCGTAGGTTCGTCTCCCTTCCGTGTGCGTGTGTGTGTGTGTTTCCAGCTGCCTCTGCGACTGATTATGCTTTTAGACGCTCCGCAACACATGCCTTGGCTATTGCCAACTATTGTCTTCTGGCTGGCGTCAGCAGCCTACAAGTATGCCTGTGACAGCGCTCTGTTTAGCAAACTTCGGTAGCGCGGTCTGTAAATGCTTCATACAGTAGTGTGTTCATGTAGATAGTCGTAGGTTCGTGCCCCGTCCCTTCCGTGTGTGTGTGTGTGTGTTTCCAGCTGCCTCTGCGACTGATTATGCTTTTAGGCGGCTCCGCAACACATGCCTTGGCTATTGCCAACTATTGTCTTCTTGACTGGCGTCAGCAGCCTACAAGTATGCCTGTGACAGCGCTCTGTTTAGCAAACTTCGGTAGCGTTCTGTAAATGCTTCATACAGTAGTGTGTTCATGTAGATAGTCGTAGGTTCGTCCCCGTCCCTTCCGTGTGTGCGTGTGTGTGTGTGTTTCCAGCTGCCTCTGCGACTGATTATGCTTTTAGGCGGCTCCGCAACACATGCCTTGGCTATTGCCAACTATTGTCTTCTGGCTGGCGTCAGCAGCCTACAAGTATGCCTGTGACAGCGCTCTGTTTAGCAAACTTCGGTGGCGCGTTCTGTAAATGCTTCATACAGTAGTGTGTTCATGTAGATAGTCGTAGGTTCGTCCCCGTCCCTTCCGTGTGCGTGTGTGTGTGTGTTTCCAGCTGCCTCTGCGACTGATTATGCTTTTAGGCGGCTCCGCAACACATGCCTTGGCTATTGCCAACTATTGTCTTCGCGGCTGGCGTCAGCAGCCTACAAGTATGCCTGTGACAGCGCTCTGTTTAGCAAACTTCGGTGGCGCGTTCTGTAAATGCTTCATACAGTAGTGTGTTCATGTAGATAGTCGTAGGTTCGTCCCCGTCCCTTCCGTGTGCGTGTGTGTGTGTGTTTCCAGCTGCCTCTGCGACTGATTATGCTTTTAGGCGGCTCCGCAACACATGCCTTGGCTATTGCCAACTATTGTCTTCGCGGCTGGCGTCAGCAGCCTACAAGTATGCCTGTGACAGCGCTCTGTTTAGCAAACTTCGGTGGCGCGTTCTGTAAATGCTTCATACAGTAGTGTGTTCATGTAGATAGTCGTAGGTTCGTCCCCGTCCCTTCCGTGTGTGCGTGTGTGTGTGTGTTTCCAGCTGCCTCTGCGACTGATTATGCTTTTAGGCGGCTCCGCAACACATGCCTTGGCTATTGCCAACTATTGTCTTCGCGGCTGGCGTCAGCAGCCTACAAGTATGCCTGTGACAGCGCTCTGTTTAGCAAACTTCGGTAGCGCGTTCTGTAAATGCTTCATACAGTAGTGTGTTCATGTAGATAGTCGTAGGTTCGTCCCCCGTCCCTTCCGTGTGCGTGTGTGTGTGTGTTTCCAGCTGCCTCTGCGACTGATTATGCTTTTAGGCGCTCCGCAACACATGCCTTGGCTATTGCCAACTATTGTCTTGCGGGTGATGTCAGCAGCCTACATGTATGCCTTCGACAGCGCTCACGTCAGTTAACTCGGTAGCGCGTTGTGTAATTGATTCATACTGTACTGAGTTCATGTAAATAGGCGTAGGTTCATCTCCAGGCCCTTCCGTGTGTGTGTGTGTTTCCGTTGCTTTCGACCATACATCTGAATAAGCAAATTGTTACAGTGTTCACGATCAACAGTGTGATATTTAAAATCATGTTAGGACTCACATTGTTGTTTGTGAACATTACGTAGACATAGCATATGTCCTGCACACATTGTGGAAACAACGAAAGCGTTGCATGTTTTCATGAACTGTTCAAATGTTACGAAGACTTGGGTTGTGTCGAACTACGGTGACTATTCTTGCTGCATGTTTCCGGTTTGTTTGTGTTGCATAGTACAATATCATGTAATACGTGTGTTCATAGTATGCTTTCTGTGATGGTGACATGTGTGTGTTTCGTTAGCAATGCGTCTCTGCTTTCTATGCTGTGGCTACATCCCCATTGCTTTCGCATAGAAAGTGACAAATGGAAGTGTAAGGGTGGACATTTAAAGCCTGGATACTTCCATGTTATGTGTAAGTCTCCACGGGGCCAGCGGGTGATAAGCGCATACATGTCTATGAAGTACCTTTGGATACCATATCGACCTGTCGTGGACGAAATGTTTATGTTGACTGTTCCATCTACCTATGTGTGACATTGTTTGGGGCCATAGGGTGCCAGCAAGTCTTCCCTGTTCATTGGGTGTTTGCCATGTTGTATTGACATCAATCCTATTAATTCACGAAGGATGTGTTTCTTTGGTGTCAGCGCCATAGTTTGACCTTCCTATGTCATTCCCAGCAGACGTGGAGATTGTGCCATTGGTATCTTTACACAGGTGACCCATCTGTTCCACTGTATGGGAGCGTGTGATCCCCATACATGTGCTGGCACATGGTGTGTTGTGTACGCCGGTATCTGCCCAGCGGTCTTTCTTTGAATGGGGTGTGTGTACTGTACACCGTATCTGTATTCCCTGGGTTATGCCTTGCAACAGCTGTGGGATTCCCCCAGGTTGGCAGCTATGGGTGCCATCTTGGCCGTACGTTTGTCCATCCATGGGAACTGCCTACTGGACACTAGTATCGGGCTGTCAACATTTCACAGCTGCATTCTCCATTTCCGGTGGATGATCGGTATTAGTATTGCGGAGTAACGCATATGCCATGGCCACGTCCGCTGCAGGCGGGGCGGTGAATCATCTGCCAATCCACACCGACACCCATATATGCATACCCACGATCCGATGTCTGCAATCGTCGACAGTACCCTTGCACACCCTTCATGTGTGCAGAAATGGGATGTGGGCGTGCGTGTATGGATGCAGCAGCCTGGGGAGTCCTATTCATATGTCCTGCATTTCATGGGCGGCTGTCATCACCCTTGAAGACACCTGTGGTGCACATATCTACCTGTGCCGTAGTACCGGCTGTCACCTCTTCGGTTCACACTATGTTGCTCACACTCACTTAAGGAGTTATATTTGGGTCCTGCAATGGACACCGATGTGCATATGTAAAGTTTAGCACATGTTGGACTGTGTCCATTCGGCCAGTGGGTTTGACTGCGCCGTATGTTCCCCATTCCGGATGTCTGTCCGCCTACCCATATTATGTAGTGCTACGTAACCCGTGTCCTTCCACAATCTACCCATAGGGTGTTACTGTAGTCCTGCAGGTTGGCAACAGCTTTACATAATCCTCACAGGTACCATTGTGAACTATCCGCCACTGAATTGTCAGTATAACACAGCGGTACATGTAGAACCTATGAATTCATGACAGTATGTCGGTTATGTGTGTGAACTCCATATTTTAGCGATAGTATGGCCTTCCTACTTCACGTTGTTGGTGTGCCATTAATATGTGTTCCGAGCGTCGCAGGTATGTTCCCCCGAGTGGGCGGGTGATCCCACATACTGGATAGCAGCTTCGCTGGTGTGTGCGCTGGGATTCGCATGGCAGGATGGATGTCTACGGGGTGTATGTACTGCTGTTTCCATGTTTATGTCCTGTGTCATGCCCTACTACGGCTGTGTGATTCCACCAGGCTTGCTATTATGGGTGCCATCTTGTCCGTACGTTTGTCCATCCTTGGGAAATGCCTACTGGACACTGATGTAGGGCTGAACACATTTCACACATGCCTTTAGCATTACCCTATGGGTGCTTTGCATCCTTACTGGGGACTAAGGCACGTCCTGTACCCGCAGCCCTCCCGCAGGCGGGACAGCGGATTATCAGCCAAACAACACGAGACCCATTTTGCATACCCAGGATACCAGGGCTGCAACCCCCGCGATGCGCATGACACATCCTTCATGTGTGCGGAACTGGGATATGGGCGCACATGTATGACCACGGCGGTCTGGGGACCTCGGTTCATAGGTCTTGCATGTCATGGGAAGGTATCATCAACCTTAAACACGCTGGTGGTGCATATGTCTAAGCGGTGCCGTAGTCACGGTATGTACTCGGATTGGCTTTTTCTGGCGCATACTGGCAAAACAGTCAGAATTTTTGGAGTCCTACAATGGACACCGATGTGCATTTGTAAAGTGTAGAACGTGTTTGACTGTCCCCATCTGGCCAGTGGTATTGACTGCCGCTGTATGTTCCCCAGTCGTGGATGTCTGCTTGACTACCCATCGTTTGTATGACATGGCCTATCTATATCCACGTGCTGGTATGCGTAAATACAGCAAACCTTGCGTCCTGCCCATCTTCATAAACGACATTATGGAACATATATCGGCTGAAACAGACACTGTCAAATCGATAGACTCCACAGTGAAAGGATACTGAGCTGTCTCAACTACTAACATGGGGCACCGTCGAATGCGGATGTCATGACATAGCCGTCCTAATTCACTTCCTTCAGGGTCGGTTTAAAGCGAATTAATCAATAAACCTGCTCATAGTTAGGTGGACAGTGCTCCAAGTCTTGATTATATCGTGACATATACATATCAGTGTTGCATGCCTTACTTCATGGAAACAATAATACGGCAACAATGTGTTAATATATCTACAATATTGGTAAATACAATCAGTATCCGGACACATAGTTGATAATTGGTGAGAGTGCACCTTAGGATGTAGTGTGTTGATCAGGTTATTGTATATCGATGTGTATATTAGTAGCATTACGATAACAAAGCATGGAATCAATAGGTACTATTTAAGCATATATTTCACAATTATGAATGTAAGCGTGTGGAGGAGACATCCGTAACCTTCCCTGGTTCCACTGGATCACACACGCACCGTACACTTTCGCATGTCGGATTGTGTGTTACAGCGCGCAGCGCACATGCATATCCGTATTCCGTTTATATATGTTTACAGTGTCTGTGTGGTTACGTGTTTTGCGTTACTTGTGACTATTCGGTAACATATGTCTGATCCGGTTGACGGGCGTGTGCAGAAAGCACTTACAGCTTTATATATGTAACAGTCTTTGCAGCATGGGCGCTTTACGTGCGTGCACATCTATATGTTCTATAGTCATGATTCCAGCGTGACTGCAGTCACGTTTGAGACTTACTGTGACCAGTGCCGCGTTAGCTGTTCGTTGTCATTAATATGCATACCCGTGGTACCTATGTACATTTACATATCACCCCCGCACACCGCGCGTCACAGGCATCCATTCCCCTGCTGGGAAAGGTGCGGTACTGCATGTTGAACATTCCTAATTCCCCCTCGCTCATGGCCCAGGATGCATATGTCGTCACCACAGGGCTGTTCAGATGACAGCTGCTTATATCCCATATGCATACAGGCCTTGATTGTCAGGGTGTTGCTGTGGTGCTTTGGGTTTGGTCTTGTCCGCCCACTGTGCGGGACCGCCCTGACCCTGTACGAATGTTAGATGAGTCACATGGGCACGTTTTGTCCGTGTCCATGGTACCATGTCACGGCCCCCCCCAATTAGTCTTAACCGTGTGCGCCGATTGTCCGGTGTATCCGTTGTAGATCTCGTTATACTAATTGCACGGTCTGATCGAACTAACCTACTGCCATTACTAACCCTCCGTATGTATGGGCTGTGTCGCAATATTACAAGGGTTTAACATTGCGTGGCGGCGTTCACTGAGCCACAGACATGTCCGTTGCTTTTTGGCCGGTTCGCTGTGCTACACACATTTAACATGGCGTAACAGGTTGAACAGCTCGAACCACGAGGACATCGGGTTGTCCGTCGTTGTCTATTATTGAATGTCTCTCTGCAGTCTGTTTCACAAAGCGGCACATTGTCGGCATTGTTAGCGGACATCTCGCGCGAATGCGTCCGCACCGGCGGGTGGCGTATGTCTGCCTTTGGCGGCGAACAGGCATTATGCTGTGCCATTATGTCTGGGGATATATGGTTTCCTTCCTTACGTAGATGATGTGCCATACTAGCAATGACCCTAGCGATGACCAGCGTCTGGGTGTGGGTACTGCTGTATTACCCACGAGAAGAGTGGCCTTAGGGTAAGTGGTGACCTAGGCAGAGGTTGCCACCGATACGTCACCCGCTAGCCCCCTCCTGGTCTACCTACACCAAATAGAGTCTGGAAAGGTGCCCGGTAGAGCAACACCCTAGGCGGCTACCTACTTGGCCTATGCCTAAGGCCGGCTATGTGTGCGGTCTCTTGGTCATCGCACTCGGTAGCGTGGCACGTCTGCCGTTGGTATGTCCAGCATTACCCACATCCAGCCCCAAGGCAGTTAACACAACATCCATGGGTCCACATGGTGTCCCAGCTGTGCACTCCGGGAACTCTATGGGGAATTTAACCCACACCGGACAGCTGTGTAATCCTAGCCTCACCTCAGGATCGTGCCTGAGTAGTAGCACAGGGCGACTGTAGTCACACTCCACATAGATGGTGCCTCCACTGACCCTGGGTATTACCATACCATTAGTTTGACAAGCCTTATCTGCAAAGCCATGGAGATGGATCATAATGGGACACATAGATGAGGACATAGGGGACCCGCATACTTTGGATACAACCCAGTTTAGCTTGGTCATAGTCAGATCATGCCCTTTACACGTGTTTCACTTTGTAGAATCAGTCACCAAGGCCATTGCTGAGGGTAAACCAGTCCATACAGCCTACCTCAACCCGGCAGAGGCCGTCGACACAATACCCCCTTGGGTATACTTGATAAACCCGTCATCTTGAATGTAAATCCATACATCGCCCTATGGGTTGCAAGCAGGCTAGGTCACAGAACACACATGGCCATAGTTGCTGGCGCCATGTCATACTCACAGCCAGTCACAGGTGGTGTCCCATGGGGCTCAGTCCTGGGTCCACTATTTCCAGCATCTCGTTTCCAATGTACACGCACACAGGGGTTATGGGTGACAATGTTTGCATCGACTGCAAACCCGGATGCCAAGGTCAGACACACATCTGACACAGATATCCTTCAGGAGTGCCTCACAGATGTGGATAAGTGGTACCAGAGACATGTCCTACAGCTAAATGCCAGGAAATGCATAGGCATACCCTTCGGGATGAACAAGGTTACCCGAGCTACCATATAGGTGGCAGTCCACTGAACACGGAGGGTTACCAGTGATCTGGGGACACGTGTTGTTGTTAACCGTTCGTTAGACACACATGTTGCTAACATAGTTGGGTAGACCTTCCACATTGGCCACATCATCATGAAGGGATTCACATCTAGATCAGGGAGGTCATTGTCCCCTTGTACTCATCACTCAATAGACCTATGATTGGGTACAATGCCCGTTCAGAATGTATCTGACCCAACACCTGCAGCAGCGGGAAAGCCACCAACAGTCCTTCGACAAACTGATGCAGGGTCTCAGGTATATGTGTTATACTGACCGACTGAAAGGATTCCAGCTGTATACAGTTGCATACCACTTGCCCAGAGGTGACCCGTGCCTGGCATGCGGCTAGGTCGAACCAGATCTGATGACTATGCTTCACGTAAATAAGGTAGATCCCTCAGAACCACAGGTGCAGATGGCGTACTCCTTGACACTGTCATTAATCGAGCGTGTTGTTGGGCCGGATTCATCACCCAGGCACTCACTATGCTGTGGATCGACATCCCAGTACATGTGAGGGCAAGCACCTCGCTGGCCTTCTGTTAGTATTTACACATGGATGTCTGCATTGATTTCTTTCTGTAACCTTGTAAATGAATGTTACATTAGCACATTGTGAATCTTTACATTTCGTTGGTCTATTTTACAGTACTCATATTCATACGGTTTATGTGTATATATTATGGTTCATTCATATTACTAGGTGTCTGCAGTTCTGTTAATATATTGGCACAATCCGTAGGACATATACATGTAGCTTACACAGTCAGACATTTGGAAAACATTTTATGTTGGTTCATGTTTCATATATGTACATATATTTCCATTTTCCGATGAATACTGTACCTTCCGAAGCAATGTCTGTTGTCCTCACTGTGTGGGATGTGTAACCCAAGTAAGGTTTGTTAAACTTGTCTGCCTTTAAGGCATGTAATTAGTACCTAGCACATCTAATGTACCAACCAATTAATGCTTGTAAATTTAGTAGGTTGGACTACATTGTATGTAGTCTGAATAAGTCTGCTTATGAAGCAGGCGAAGTGTGCTCAATACACTATGGTGACTGCCTTTAATTCTTGGTGTGCTCTGGTTGGTCACTGTCGGTCCCTACAGTACCTCGTCTTTGCTTTGGACTTCATCGGCTGGTTGTCTGTGTTTCTTGTATGGAGAATGTCAACTGTAGTCCCTATGTGTATGAGTTGTGTAATGCTTTACTACGGCAGTGTAATTCCACGGGTTTGCATTTATGTGTGCCATCTTAGTCATACGCTTGTCCATCCATGTGAATTGCCTACTATACACTGGTATGGGGCTGTACACATTTCACACCTGCATTTTGCATTCCCGAGTATGGTGTGCATTATTAGCGGAGAGTGCTACGCTGCGTCCCTCCCAGGCGGGACAAAGGATTGCCTGCGAAACAACACGAGGCCAGATTCTACATACCCAGACTCCCTTGACTGCAACAGTGGACAGTACCCATTACACATCCTTCATGTGTGCTGCAGTGTGATGTGGGCGCAGCTGTATGGACCCGATACCCTGGGTATTTCTGTGCATGTGTGCTGCAGTTCATGGACAGCTATCATCAACATTGAACACGCTTGCGTGCCTATGTGTACCTGTGGCGTGGTGGCGACAATTAGATCACATGAGTAATGCAGGAAGCTAGCAGGCATGCTCTGAACAGAATTTTTGGGTCCTACAATGGACACCGATGTGCATTTGTCAAGTTAGATGTTGCTGGACTGTGTCCACCTGCCCAGTGCTTTTCACTGCTGGTGTATGTTCCCCAATCGCGGATGTCTGTTTGACTACCCATTCCACATGGTGCTACATAACCGGCTGCGTTAGTACTGTGAACAAATGACATACATCCAAAGATGGTGGTTACCAACTGCTTCATATAAACCTCAGACATCCCAATGGGACATATCCGTCACTATATTTCCAATATAACACCACCAGAACATGTTGCTTACCTATGCATTCATGTAACCATGTTGTCTTCGTAGGTGGGAATGCCATAGTTTACACATCCTACGTGGCGTTGTGTGTGTGCCATTAGTATGTGTTCCACAGGTCGCACATCTGTTCCGCTGTGCGGTGGCGGGTGCTCCTCAGTCTGTTGCTGGCAGACTGAGTGCTGTGTCTGCCCGGTGTTGGTACGAGAGTCCGGCTCTGTATGTGGAATGTCAACTGTGGTCCCTATGTGTATTTCCTGTGTCATGCCTTACAGCGGCTATGTCATTTACCGGGTTTGCAGTTGTGGGTGCCATCCTGGCCATACGGGTGTCCATCCATGACAATTGCCTACTGGACACTAGTATAGGGCTGTACACATTCCACACCTACATTTAGCATTCTCCGGGTATGTTTTGCATTATTAGCGGGGAGTAAGGCAGGTGCTACGCACACATCCCTCCCACAGGGCGGGAGGAAGGATTGCCTGCTTGAAACAACACCGAGCACAGAGTCTACATACCCAGAATCCCTTGACGCGACAATTGACAGTACCCATTACACATCCGTCCTGTGTGCGGAAGTGTGATGTGGATGCAGTGCTATGGACCCGGTACCCTGTGTAATTCTGTGCATCTGTGCTGCATTACATGGACAGCTATCAGCAACATTAAACACGTTTGCGGTGCATATGTGTACCTGTGACGTCAATGAGTTCACTTAAGTGTTGAAAGAATGCGGCATTCCTGTCTTTAGACAAATTTTGGGTCCTACATTGGACACCACTGTGCATATGTAAAGTGTAGAGCTTGTCGGACTGTGTCCTTGTGAGCAGTGGGTTTCACTGATACTGTGTGTTCAGGAATCGCGGATGTCTGTTGGACTACCCATTCCACATGGTGCTACATAACCAGGTGATGTAGTACTGTGGACAAATTACATACATCCAACGATGCTGGTTAGCAAATACTCAATTTAAACCGCAGGCGTCCCAATGGGACATATCCGTCACTGTATTTCCACTATAACACCACCAGAACATGTTGCTTACCTATGCATTCATTTAACCATGTTGTCTTCATAGGTGGGAAAGCCATAGTTTACATATCCTACTTGGCGTTGTGTGTGTGACATTAGTATGTGTTCCACAGGTCGCACATCTGTTACGCTGTCTGGTGGCGGGTGCTGCTCAGTCTGTTGCTGGCAGATTGAGTGCTGTGTGCGCCGGTGTTGGCACGACGGTCCTGCTTTGTATGTGGAATGTCAACTGTAGTCCCTATGTGTATTTCCTGTGTTATGCCTTCCTGCGGCTATGTCATTTACCCGTGTCTGCAGTTGTGGGTGCCATTCTGGCCATCACGGGTGTCCATCCATGACAATTGCCTACTGGACACTACTATAGGGCTGTACACATTCCACACCTACATTTAGCATTCTCCGGAGTATGGTTTGCATTATTAGCGGAGAGTAAGGCAGGTGCTACGCAGAAATCCCTCCCACAGGGCGGGTAGAATGATTGCCTGCGAAACAACACCGAGCACAGAGTCTACATACCCAGAATCCCTTGACAGCAACAATTGCCAGTACCCATTACACATCCGTCATGTGTGCGGAAGTGTGATGTGGATGCAGTTCTATGGACCCGGTACCCTGGGTATTTCTGTGCATCTGTGCTGCATTACATGGAGAGCTATCAGCAACATTAAACACGCTTGCGGTGCATATGTGTACCTGTGACTACAATGAGTTCCGTTAGGTGATTAAAGAAGGCGGAAGAGCTGTCTTTAGACACAAATTTTGGGTCCTACAATGGACACCACTGTGCATATGTAAAGTGTAGAGCTTGTCGGACTGTGTCCTTGTGAGCATTGGATTTCACTGATACTGTGTGTTCAGGTATCGCGGATGTCTGTTTGACTACCCATTCCACATGGTGCTACATAACCAGCTGATTTAGTACTGTGAACAATTGACATACATCCAAAGATGCTGGTTACCAACTGCTTCATATAAACCGCAGACATCCCAATGGGACATATCCGTCACTGTATTTCCAATATAACACCAGCGGAACATGTTGCTTACCTATGCATTCATTTAACCATGTTGTCTTCATAGGTGGGAATGCCATAGCTTACATATCCTACTTGCGTTGTGTGTGTGCCATTAGTATGTGTTCCACAGGTCGTACATCTGTTCCGCTGTGCGGTGGCGGGTGCTCCTCAGTCTGTTGCTGGCAGACTGAGTGCTGTGTCTTGCCGGTGTTGGCACGAGTCCGGCTCTGTATGTGGAATGTCAACTGTGGTCCCTATGTGTATTTCCTGTGTCATGCCTTACAGCGGCTATGTCATTTACCGGGTTTGCAGTTGTGGGTGCCATCCTGGACATCGGGTGTCCATCCATGACAATTGCCTACTGGACACTAGTATAGGGCTGTACACATTCCACACCTACATTTAGCATTCTCCGGGTATGTTTTGCATTATTAGCGGGGAGTAAGGCAGGTGCTACGCACACATCCCTCCACAGGGCGGGAGGAAGGATTGCCTGCGAAACAACACCGAGCACAGAGTCTACATACCCAGAATCCCTTGACTGCAACAATTGACAGTACCCATTACACATCCGTCATGTGTGCGGAGGTGTGATGTGGATGCAGTTGTATGGACCCGGTACCCTGGGTATGTCTGTGCATCTGTGCTGCATTACATGGACAGCTATCAGCAACATTAAACACGCTTGCGGTGCATATGTGTACCTGTGTCGACAATGAGTTCAGGCACGGCGGTGGAATAACACATTATTCGATTCTTTCCACAATTTTTGGGTCTTACAATGGACACCACTGTGCATATGTAAAGTGTAGAGCTTGTCGGACTGTGTCCTTGTGAGCAGTGGGTTTCACTGATGCTGTGTGTTCAGCAATTGTGTATGTGTGCTTGACTACCCATACTGTGTTGTGCTACAGGAAACATGTCTTCCGACACCAGAAACCAATGCTATACATCCATTGTTGCAGGTTAACAACCACTTTCATACCATACCCAGAGGTCACGATTGGGAGGTATTGCCACTTTATTATCGGAACAACACCCCCAGACTGTGTACATCATGGGAACTTTAGGCCAGTCTTCAGGCCATTTCCAATTGTAATTGGCAGACACATGTCAATACATGTATGATAACACATATTGTCATGCAGAAGTTGATCTATGTTATTTGGACATTGGCTTCTGCTTTTGGCATCCGTTGCTGTGAGTGTTGCCAGTTAACATACACATTGCTTGCTCAGAGGCAGACTACACACTACTGCGCGGTACTGTGGTCTCCTTTAAGGACCCTGAGGCAGTGGTCAATGGTACAGCAGCCACTGCATAAATCACATTGCCATCTACCAGTACCTACAGGACTGCATGAGCCAGTCATTCACTTACCCAACTGTGGTTCACTGTACCAATGCCAAGCATCCAGTGTGGTGTACCCCAGCCATACACAAAATGTACAACACGAGGAGGTGGCTACTACAAGGTGGAGCAGACACCTTGTGAGGTGTGACACCCTTGGTCATCATATGTGTAGACTTACACACTGTCATGAAATAGTCCAGGGCACATTCCACAGATATACCTACATGGACCTGGCTAACAATCATACCACCTTCAGTTGCTATGCTGGACACCTGGGAGCTCAGTCCCACATATGCTCTGACTGGGTTCACATAGAGGTGGGGTTTACTCAACATACACACATTGCCAACATACAGGCTGACAAGTCCAGTGAGGACATCTCCACACCCTCCCTACACATGAGGAGATGTGTGTACCACTGGTTTGTGGTCACCTAATGTTCTGTGACACACAGGTGGGACATGCTCTCTCCAGGGTAGTGGACATAGCATCGATGAGACCAGCTGGTGACCGCTGCTGTGTACTCCACTATCTCGGTTATGAATTAGACCCACAGTTAGGACAGCTATTTCTTTGTAGCCTCACCTCAGGTAGGGTACCCAGGTTGTGTCACATGGCACCTGTAGTCCCACGTCAGAAGGCCAATACCTCCACTGAGGCTGGTTATTACTGTCCCATTACCCTGGGGGAACTATCTGCAAAGACATGGGGAGGGATCATACTGTGGCTCGTACCTGACTGCATAGGGGACATACTTACTTTGCCTCACACACGGTTTGTCTTGTTCAGGGGCGGTTCATGCCTTTAAAGCATGGTTGACATTTTCAGGACAGTCGCCGAGGCCACTGATGGGGGTGTTGCAGTCCATACAGCCTACCTCAACCTGGCAAAGCCCTTCATCACATTACCCCCCTCAGGTATCGTTGATAAACCCATTGGCTGGGATGTGAACACGCACATCACAGAATGTGTTGTAAACTGTCTATGTGACACAACCCACACGGTCATAGTTGCTGGCAGCATATCAGACCTACTGCCTGTCAGAAGTGGTGTCCCATGGGGCCCTTCCATGTGTGCACTCCTGTCATACACCTACATCTTCATGGTACAGGCACACACAGGGGTGCTATGGGCAACAGTGTTTGTAGATGACTGCATAACAGGTGCCATAGTGGGACAGACATCTGACACAGATATCCTTTGAAGGGGCCTCCCAGGTATGCATATCTGCTGTCAGGGACATGTCCCACAGCTAAATGCAACGTCATGCAACATCATACCTGTGGAAGTACTAGGTCACCCCTGTCCAGCATATAGGTGGCTGTCCACTCAGCACAGGGGTGTTTACCAGGAATCAGGGGACAGTGTTGGATGGTCACCATTCATTCCACACACACGTTGCTATCGTGGTTGTGTGGGTCTTCTACATTGCCCACCTGTTGGTGCAGGGATTCACATCTACATCAGGCTAGGTCATTGTTCCCTTGTACCCATTCGTGTTACACCTATGATCTACTACGTTGCCCCATTCAGACTGTGTCTGACCATACACCTACAGCAGCTGGGAAGCCCACATAGGTTGATCGTTGTACAGATGCAGGATGACACCATTTTGTGTAATGCTGCCCCACATGTAGGACCCCTGCCACATCATGTCACATACCTGCTGTTTGGTGTTGACCTGTGCCTGACATACAAGGCCATGTCAACCCATATGTCATGTGTATGCTTCACCTACTGTATCCACATCCCTCAGAATCAGTAGGGCAGGTGACATTTACCTTGTCACGGTCATTCATGGGATGTGTTTGGGTGACACATATATCACCCAGACAATCATTATGCTGTGGATCTACATCACAGTACATGTGAGACAAACATCCTTCCTAGCCTTGTTCGCAGCTATGTTGTCCATTGGATGGAGAATTGCAGGTATAGGCCAGGGATTACATCATTATCACTGCTTGGCGGAGATACAGCAATATCATGGGTATTTCATCTGAGGCACAGAAGGTTGGCAAAGTCATCCTAACTATGGTGTAGTATTATGGCTGGGCCTGGGACGATGGCCTACCCTGTACATATGGCCGTGTGAACCTATATTCATAGTTTGTCACATGTACAATTGTCTGTCCACTATAGTCTTTCGCCACTGTATATTTCTGTGGCACATGATTGTCCTCTGTATTACATGCAGGTATGCTGTGTGCGTTGCACATACGTCACAGTTGATGACAGTGTATCTGTGTCCCTAACACTGTGATACTGAGGACTACCACACATCCTTCACAGCATTACATGCATATGTCCATTCTATTCTTCTTTGGCCTATGGGGGGTGTTAAGGCAAACATTACTCAAGTCCCTGTTTGTGCATGCTTCATGTTGGTGTTTGACCAGGCTCCGTTGCAGTCATGTGTTGGACAGTAGTGTGTCTGTGTGTTTGCCATGTGTTTTTATTGCCAGTACATCTGTGGGAGGTGTAGTTGGCACATGTTCCTCTTTGCAGGGACACCCATCCTGGTGTTTGTGTCATGCATCTGCACTTGGCACGTGCCATATGTCCTGTACTATTCCCACAGTCGTGTATGCCTTCATGCACTACTACTGCGTGTTACTGGCTGTGTGTATGTGGTACACATGGACATTGTGATGTTTGTCTTGACCTATTCCAATGCTAGAGCGTAAACATCTGTCAATTCGTCTTTTAAATCAAACTGTAACACGCATTCGTATTTTCAACATCACCCTCGTTAACACAGGGCGCTGGGATTAATAACATTTTATTGCTGTGCAGCAGGAGGCAAAGGAGTATGCAGTCAAAGTTTAGACATTTGTTCAACTCTATACATGTTACATCTGTATGAGCATTCTGTATACTATCATCCTTTGCACACATTAATGATGTTGTCAGTCACAAGGCATTTACATTGCTAGAGTACAGAACATTGTATTCCTACAACAGTGCTCAGGTAATGCTTATTACATGTTTTCCCATGAGGATAGCCCAACCTTGCAAGCCACATATTCAGTTAGACTGTACTTTGGTAAGTTCTGCTCTGACACGGTTCCAACACTGTTCATATTCAGTCCTCACTCCGTGTCCTACTAGGTTCCTGTGTCTCTCTGCTGAGCAGCTGTACTCTGTGTTACAGCTCACAAGCCTATCCTCCTCAGTAGAGGGATGACAGATATACCTGTACATACATGTATTATTCTCTGACCGAGCAGATGACTAATGCTGACTGACATACACCTGCTGCACTGGTTACTGCTAGGGTTAGGGTTCAATCACACTGCAGCTACACTACAAGCAATTACATGCATGAGAAGCTGTACTGCTATATTGTCAGGTAGAATAATATGCATTATACACTATTAGCTTCTAAATTTGCACGTCATATTATGTTTAAATATGTATTTTGCTAACATTCTCCCTCCTTTGATTGCTTCTACTCTATCCAGAGACATATACAACATTATTTCATTCCTGGCGTCTTCCTCTGTGGAACGTTTAAGTAGGCAAGTAATTTGATGTACATTGCAAGTAGGATTGCATTTTCTATTGACAAATACCACTACAGGTCTTGATACATAGTCTCGGGTACAGGTATGTTGCCAGAGTCCCTGACTAATACTTACATGCACAGTATCCTGCACTAGACACATGCTCCCAATATGAGCAGAACAACACAAATGGCAATCATGATATTCAGTATGACTGACCCCATCCACCCAATGGTTTGTGGAAATGGTTCGGCAGTGGGTTTGGGCCTGGTTCCGCCATGGATGACACCTGCTATATTACCTGTAGGTGGGCGTTGCTTTTGGTCTCTTCATGTGGTAGTTGGACACAGCGATCTTCTTCAGTAAGCGCGCATGTACCAATTCTCAGCGCCACGGTGCAGTCGTGCACTATTACATTTTGTGACACAACAGTTCTCATTGCATCCAGTTCATCAGTCACATGTTCAGGGCGTGAAGTCACATTCATCCTTCCTCCGACAGTTTTTGATAACTTCCTCTGTTCCTGATTGATTTCACTACTCCAGAAGCTGGGGTGTTCCAGCCCATGTTGTGACGCTGTCACTGAAGTCCATATGAATCGGTATTCCTTTATCTCTTGCAGAGGACTGACATGTCAGAACAGCTTCCATTTCACCCACTGGCTTACTAGGTGTCTCGACTGTGTTCCCAGTTCTTTCAGCTATATGTGTTATAGTTAGTTTCGCACCCACAGGCAATTGTACAGTATGTCATGTGACTGGAGCCAGATAACCCAAATAACACCTGCGGACCAATTCCCAGGTAACCATTGCTATGCTTATTTCCCACAAACAACATTACTATATTCTACTTTATTACTGATGCGGGTTACCTCTGCATGTAACAAATTCCTGTCTCGAACAGAGGACTGTTTTACAATTCAGGATGTTTCTGCACATCCTTCAACATTGTTCTCATGATGTTTCAATACAAATTAGGAATGGTGCTACAAGTAGTACTGTGATCTTTGGCTGTTATATGACATTAAGTAAGACACAGTTATGTTACAAATACTCCCACCAACTGAAACTGTACCATGTTTATGATAACATACAATTCCTTTTTGTGTAACAGGTAAGTACATTGCCACGTTGTCCTGTGATCTCACAGAACCTGTATCAAAGTGTAGATATTCACAAGTCTCAATCTATCCCGAGGGACAACATGCATCGGAAGTCCTCCATATGATGTAGGTATGGCAGTACAAACACAGCAATTTCATGTGTTCCTAGTCTCTATATGCACCGCATCATGCCTAGGTATCTGTTGAAGTGTGGAAGACACTCTGTGGCCAGTTCATCACGTATCAGTATTTGTATCCGTGTAGTTATATGCAGGTAAGGTCCCGGAAATTGTAGCGTAAACACAAACATGGTTAATAGGTGTATAATCATTAGGACAGCAAACATAAATGTCTTTGGGGTTGCTTTGTATTGTTATACATTCTTAGCGGGTGATTCGGGCTCTTTGGTATATCAGCTACAAGATGTCAATCAGACTTGATATCCTTTACCAGTTTGAGAAATGTGAGCTGGACCCAGGGCGACCTCTCTGCAAACTTTACTGCGGTGGCGTTGCCAACAGTACCGGTACAGACATTCGCACTGTCCACATGGCAATAATGTTCTTTGGATAACAGTGACATACACACAGGATACTGGTGTCAGGTATGCTTCCGTCTTCGTTTGCTCTTATCTGTAACAGACTTTAACTGAGGAACACTGTTACTAGTTAACAATCCTGTCATGTCACCTACTACTGAGTCATCGACCTCCGGCTCTGCAGGCATGACAGCTTTCCACTCTGGCACATGATATGCCATTCCACATACTACTTCGAAGTGGGTGCAGCACTTTACATTTGGAACTGTTGTCATGCTCAGCAATGCTAGAGGTAGACAGCTCATGTAACTTCGTCTGGATGTCACCCACCAAACTCCTCTACTTATTTCTCGGGATCCCATTCTATGGCGGCAGCAGTCGTGCTGAGGGTGGGTTGTACATGCAATTGACATTCATGGTATCTGAAGTAATCCCTAGGTAGCGTGATTGTCTGGTTAACTACATGTGTTCTATTGTCACTGTAGCTTCTTTACAGCATGCCAGATCTAGGGATACTTAATTTTACTGGCACCTTTGCCACTGCTGCTGCATCCGGATTACTGGTTGGGAATGCTTCTACCCATTTTGATTATATATATGTGTAATCGCTAAACAGTATTTGTTCCCTTCACATTGATGCAGATGTATGAATTCCATACAAATAGTACGGAGCGGTTAGTGTGGTGTGGGTAGACTCACTCCCTTCGGTTTTAATACTCCCTGTGCATGATATCTACGGCAAGCGTGACACGCTGCTGATGAGGTTTGTATGTGGTTAAGTAATTCCGTATGTTAGGGGTATTCTGTTAACCAAATGTACCATCCCCCCTGTTGAGACATGTCTCTACCCATGGCTCCACAAAGCCGCATATCTGAATATATTAGTCGTTAATATTGGCTTTATCAGTGTGGATATGTGCAGTCCGTGTTCAAGGATTGCTCCTCGTCATAACCACGTCGGCTTTTCTGCTTTCGTAGTTGCTGTTTGCATTGTTTGTACAGTTTCTACATCTAAACAGTCTGAGGTTTGTCATTCCTCATTCACACAGACACTTTCCAACTGTGGCGCTGCTTGTTTTGCAGGTGCATGAGCTCATGCCTCAACTTTCCTACTGTTATCCTGTTGCTTTCTATGCCCTGCACATTTACAATTACCTACTTCAGTGGGTAACTGCATGTAGTCTAATGCATTCAGGTTACGTATCGCATGATTAATCGATTTACGGTGGATGTTATCATTCCCTATTCTTCCACTGCTGCTCATAAACATACACTGCACAGACAACAGAATGACTATTGGGACATATGTCCACACATCATTTTTCCGCTACAGTACAAACACGTGTTAAAGCTATCTATTCTGCTGCTTGAGCAGACACGTTATGCTGCAGGGTTTGGCCGTCTACAATGTCATTATCAATAACTACTGCATAAACTACTTCATTCATTCCTGTAGGACTCTGTCTACATGATCCGTACACATTAACTGTCACCTCTGCATCATCTAAGGGTATACCAGTGTTATCATGTCTGTGTGTAGTTATTTGATCCATATCGTATAGGCAACTGTGTGGTGTGCCATACACAGGTGTCAGACGTGGCGTTGATAGGGTTCATGTTGTACATCGTTCAATCACCATGTGAGGTTGACTCAGTGGTATGGTCAGACATGACAAATGTCTAGCACGAGTCAGGAATTCTATCTTCTCTTGCAGCGGATTGATCGCAACTGCATGACACATTCTCACAGTGAGAGGGTGGTGTAGTAACATTACGGCGGGCCCTGTACTGCCATGGGTGCTACAACAACTGCCTGTACACAATGTGGCACTGACCATGCCACAGTGTCCAACTGCAGTGAGTAGTCAGCTATTTAGCGTTGCTTACTTCCCTGCTGTTGCATCACGACTGTCGTCATATATCTCCGCTTACAATCTACGGTCTGACAACATGTGTTATGATTATTCACGAGACCTACTACAGCTGTTGAGGCTATCAATCGTTCTAGTCTGCATAACACTGTTTCTGCTACTGTAATCCGGTGTACTATGTGTTGTGCTGCCATAAGTGTATTAAAGGTTAAGGCAAACAATACAGCGGATTCCACAGCATTGTTTGGTATCCAGATTTAACATGTGTTAGTCGGGCCAGACACGACATCATTCCCTTCTTGTTAGTTGGCTTGGGTGCTTATTATATTGCTACCTTCCTATCGTCATGTGATGTTCTACCCTACTTGGTAATTGACCTGTATTCTCTGTAGTTGCAATTTATGCTTGCTTACTTTATGTCCCTGTTCTGCTGATAATCTCATTAATGCTATTGTATCTTCCTTACATTGCTGCTGGGTGGTAGGGCCGCAAGCAGAATATCATCAATTAAAGTGGAGCTTGACTGGCCCGGGTGGAGTTGACACGGACTGTAGCTGGCCATCCCTGTGAGAATATCGTTGTACTTTCACAGTAGCCCCGCGATAGCCGGGTATGGCTGTATCTGTCACCCTGACTGTACAAGCAAAGCAATACGGACTATGTGGATGTATAGGTATTGCAAAGTAAGCATAGCTTATATGTACCACGGTAAGATACTTCTGTGGCATGTTCATAGCATTGAATATAGTGTGTGGGTCTGGCACCAACGCTACCCTACGTATTCTTACATGATTTACAGCTTATACATACTGTACCATCCGCCATTCACCTTTTGGTTTCAGATCAGGAGATACAGGGGTATTGCATGGTGAATAGCGATTACTTTGTGGATGGGGAATTCCCTCTATGACTTTGCAGATATCTTCTGGTGTCCACGGTCTATACGCTAGGGGGGTTGGGTCCTGGCCTTCCTGTCCTGCCTGATGGTTCGGTACTTCAATTAATTGACAGATATCCTCACTCTGTTTTAGTACTGTGTTCTTACTCGGGTGTCCCTAGGTATGTTACGTGTTCGGGATGTGGTTTCAATAGCTTCTATTACATTTGTTCGTTGTGCTACCTCTGTTGCCACAGGATACCGTGTGGGGACTAGCCTGCCCTCCCGCTTAATATCCTGCATGTGGTATCTGCGGTGGTAGGGTGTTGTGGGGGGGGGGGTGATCGGTACTACTGTATTATGATCTTCTCTGTGTATGTATGATGCTTAGCCATTTGTAGTGTTCTATTCCCTTCATTACACTACCGCAGTCCACCGATGTGCATGGCGGATACCCAATTGTCGCTGTTTTGTCGCCTGCACATCTTAGGGCTGCCACCTTTTCCAATGCACAATGTGGGACATTAGTGTTAGGAGCGTGTAATTTGCATGGGAAATGCATACCCACGGCCAGTACATCGACAGGTATTCACGTTTTGCCAGGAGGCGAACAATTGTTGTAGCATTTCAGTTGCTTATTCTGTTTATTATTATATTTTGCTGTTCCACATACAAATTTACTGTTTTATGCTACCATTTTGATATATATCTGGGAAATGTTTGTCCTGAGATATCAGGACATTTGACATTGTTCGGTTTATTTACAGGACACGGCTGGCCAGAGGGCATATCCCTCTCAGGGTGGAACAGGTGTTTACCTTGGAACATATGCATCAAATTTTCAGGGATTACAATGTTTCAGTAACGATATGTTGCCTAATATACCATCAATGTCATATTTATTAGCCCATTTTGCTCCGTTACTCACTTTTTGTGCTCTCTGCGATTGCATATTCTTCTCGTCACCCGTCAAGCGGATCACATGATCTGTTGCTTCAATAATCTCCCATATCCTCTACACGACTGCTCGTACCCTTCTGTCATAACACGTGTGTCTCCTTCCCTGTATCCACTGTAGTGTCTATAATCACTATTTACTCTGCTGTGTGTTCCCCTGACCTATGTTCAGATTTAACAGTATGTGGGTAGGTCTTGACCCGATATCACTACTGTTAACAGAAACACAATGTAGTCTGGTCCCTGATCTACAATAGACACAAAAGGCAGACACTCCTTACCTGGGCCTCCTGTTTAAGGCTGCACGTTTTCTTCTTGGGATCCAGTTTTCCGCTTTTCAGCCACAGATCAGACAGTAAACAGCCTCTTTACACACAACAATTCAGTCGGAGGTCTTTTCATTCAAGAAGAACCATTTCTGCATATTCTCCAGCGTACATGTCTAACCAGCCATGCACTCTGACCTGTAGCTTACCAAGGGAATTCGGATTACAAGGATCACAATGTGAAATAAGTTGTTAAAACCAGACTGTAGTTATCAGTAGGCTTTTCTAAGTGACAGCCGATAACACAGGAGGCTCGGGTTCGAAAGTTTTAGTACTGTACACAGGCAGGCTAAATAATATACAGTCCAAGTATGTGAGTTTTGTCTGACTCTATACAGTAAGCAGTTTCTTTATATAGTGTTTACAATCAGCTTTTGCCCACCTTACTGACGTGGTCGGTCACAGGGCATTTCCATCACTATGGTCCGCAATAGTCTATACATGCGTGGGTGCTGGGGTCGTGCTCTTAACTTGTTTTCTCATGGGAATAACACAGCCTTGCAAGGCACCTTGTACATTACAGGATCCTTTTGTGATTGTAGCTGTTTCAAGGACCCTAGACTGTTACGATACAGTGGACAGTTAATTTCTTAATCGTTGCTTTGTCTCTCTGGTAGGGAGTTGTACTGCTATCTTGGTAGAGCTCACAAGGCCATCCTCCTCTGGGGAAGGAGTGCTGTTATGCATGTACATACATTTATTGTTCTGTAACCCAGCAAATAATTAATGATGACAGACATGAGCCTGCTGTACTGCTTACTGCCAGGTTCAGAATTCCATCACAGTACAGCTTAGCTTCACCAATTACATGCAGGCTTAGTTCTACTGCCATATTATGCGGTACAATTCAATACATTATATAGTATTTCAGTGTAAACTGGAACTTCATATGTGTTTCTATATATTTCTGAACAACATCCATCCGGACCATATGCATGTTGTTCCGTCCTTTACCTTGACCGTGTGTATTTGTCCGTCCAGCTACGCTAATGTCCACATGTGATGTCCCAGTTTCCCCTTCTTTGCCTGTAGCACCCTGTTAGGGCGTCCTGTTTGTTAGGCACCTGTTCCGCTATATGTGATCGACTTCACAGCAAAGATAATCATCGATCACGGTGGTCCAACGACCGACTTGTCCACATGTGTACAGTTATGTGCACCGTGTCGTATGCAAACCTAGATGGTTTGGGCGGGTACATACTACATGCGGATGTACACATTCTGCTGACACATTCACATGCAGCCATTTACATATCTGTACCTGCGGTGGGTTGGGGACATGTGGGTGCGTATTTGCCAGCGTGGCATTGCCTAACACAAACATCTTAACACAGTTCAGGTATGCACATTGTGTGTGGTTGTATAGCTGCACCACGGATGCTAGCAGGTTTGGGTGCAGGGGTATACATGGGTGTGACTGACATGTACAATGAGGCTATTGTGTGGTACATCCGAATGCATGGGTTCTGTTTCTGGATATTACACTTCATCATACACCATCCAGTGTATGCAACAGAATCGTTGCTGGGTCTGGGATATGTTGCTATGCACATGTTTGCCTGTGTTTGAGGTATCTTGCTTCCTTACTGTTGTTATGTCAGCACAGCTACCCGGCTATGTACTGTCACTACTGCTTGTGACCATTATGGTTGGCACCTTTTCCAATGCCCATAGTGGGGCATGTTATGTGGGCACTTCGAAATTTGCAGGACTACACATACTCAGGGCTAGTGCAGTTGACAGAACTTCACTTGTTTGCCATACTATGAGCTTATTCTGTAAGCGTTTGGGTTCCTTATTTATTTTCTTATGCCATGTCTGTGTTCCATATCGTAATGTATATGTTTTATGCTACTATTTACATGTATATTGCGGGGAATTTGCGTGGCAGGGGATCGGAGGTCATTTTCCATTTTACGATTGTTGCAGGGACACGACTGTCCAATCAGGGACTGTCCATGGCACATTGGGACAGCAGGTAACCCTGGTGACCATGCCCATGTCGCTACTGGGGTTTCCACCTTTTCCATTTTCCGATATGGGATATTTCCGGGACTCACATCTGACTTTACAGGCCGACACATACAAGCGGTCACTATATAGCATGGAAATTCACTTGCTTGCCTAAATAATATGCTTATTATTGTGGCAATTTCCTTGCTTATTCTGTTTTGTGTCATTTAGGTATTTCTGTTACAGAAATAACCAATTCATGCTACCATTACATTAAATCACGGGATATCATTGTGTCCTACAATGCGTATACGTCAGCCATTTCTAATCGTTTTTGGGACACAACTGTCCATGGGTGACTGCCCCAACCAAAGTGGGACAGGTGGTGACCTTAGTCGCTGCTCCTATGTCGGTCTGCGGCGCTGACATCTTGACTGTACGCCTTCTCTGAGTGTAAACACTGACAGTGCATTGCGGGACGAGCAGCGGTCTTATCGTATCCTTTCCTCCTTGGACGGGTACAGTTATGCCTTCGTGGCTTCTATTTGCTTCTCCATTAATTTGCGCCGGGGACTATGTTGCATACTGTACATGCGTTTCATTCTGCACAGGACCTGGCTGCTGCCATTACTATTGTGGGCGGACCATGGCTGTCAGCACATTAGGTTGCTCACCTCATGCTGGCTTAGACACGCCTCCAGACGCATCCTACCTGGGCTCGCTCACGTACACTACGCACGTGTCTGTGATTCCGGTGCACTCTCATTATTATGTATATGGCGCTACTGCGCCGGATATTCCATGCACCGCCGGCGCAGGCCTTACGCCGGCCTTGCGCCGAGCTTCATGAATCCCGGGGTATATATATATTTTTCTGTTAGGTATATTCTTCATGCATTTTTATTAGATGTATTTTTATGTATTTTTTAGCTTTTATGAAAGGGAATGTTCTTGTTTTTAACTTGTGTAGTGATGAATGAAGTAACATTCAAGTGATTTTACTCATAGAATATTGTAATATGGCAGTTCAGTGTTTGTATGTCTTTAAGAAAGTCAAATGCATTGAAGCTTGTTATTGGTCTATTTGAATTAATTGAGAGTATATATATATATATATATATATATATATATATATATATATATATCTTGTGAAATACTGTTCTCTGTTATGGTCTGAAGAAGTGGTGGTGACACCATGAAAGTACTTACCTCATGAATAAAAGCTATTCCAGCTTTTAAACAGTACTGAAGTCGTGACTTCCTACAATATTGTTTGGTCTGTTGGATGTTTTGTGACATATCACATTATGTGGCAAAGAGCATATTTTTAAAATGTAGTGTATTAGAGAGAATATATGTTAATAAAAGAGTGGGAGGTATAGGTAATACTACTGAGCTCGTGGAATATAAATGGATAAATTATTTTAGGGCAGACTCACCTCCTGGACTCAACACTATGATTAGTGTCAAACCATTATGAAAAGAAAGGCAGTCTTATGTTACGTGAATGTTTAGCTCTTTATTCCCTGATATATATTGGGTAGTTTCCTAATTCTGAATATTTTTATGAATATTTCTATTTTTTTAATTCATTTCTTACTGCATATAAATACCTTTTTATACACTAATAATGTATATTTATAATATATTATAAAAAACAAATATCTATTTCTAATTGACATTTTAGAATGTCTTTTATAATAGTTTAGGGTAATATTGTAATGTGATTTAGTTAATGTTGCCTAATTAATCCTTATTATGTGACTTATTTTATTTTATTGCCTATTTGTATATTTTAGAATTGTTTATTACCTTTCTATAACACTGATGAAGAGTTTTGAATGACTTAATATCCCTGTTTTGTTTTTTATCCATTAAAATACTTGTAATGGTTGGAACTTTGGTGTTTGTTTTTGGATTTTACAGATTTACCTACTGGTCTATTCAGCTACCATGTGTTTTTTATGTGTACATGTTTTTGAGGAACTATAGTGAGTAATGTTTACATGTATACTTTGGGTAACAAGCACTGGAAACAGGGAGTTGAAGTTTGGTCCAAATCTGTCAGCTAGCAGGTTGTCTACTGCCTTCGATTGAGTATTGGTGGTGCCATCTGCAACAATCTGTGCAAATAGCTGTGTATTCCCCATAAGATTTTGTACTTACTTAAAAAGAATTTGCGAGAACACCTTCAAATTCAACTTTGGGTATGTATCATATGACACACAGTGGAACTGTTAACACAGTCATACAACTCTACCTATTTCATGTCAGCACATCACTAGCACATCATATGCCTATATGTTTTTCATAGGAAAGGTATGTGTGTGTGAGGGCTCTGATACGATATATGGACACATTATAAATGAAATGAAGTAGATGTGGTGTATGCAGAACAGTTAATGACACAAATACTGACAGCCACACAATGCTGCTGGGAAATACCTGAATAATCCTTGTCAATAGCAACACAATTGTGCATACAATGAAATCCCCAAGGTTGCAAGTGAATCTGTACTGGTTATAAGTTTGTGTATATAAGAGCATTACAATATGTGGATGAAACAAGATGTGTGTGTCCATGTAATTAGTATGATGTAATATTGCTGTATGTCACTTAACATTTCATGGTGGTAGGTATACACATGCACCACGTGCCGTACTGCAAGTATCACTGTGATGGCTGAATGAGAAATGCATAGAATGTTAATATACTCCACTACAAAAACACATGCCTTACTAAGGCAACAATATACATAGCATCATCCCATGGCAACTGTCCTCAGGAGGCATATTACTACAGCTGTTATGGAAGGAACATGTAATCAAATGGCAGCTGTGCCATCAATAAAGCACAGTAGTCATATTGTCAGAGAAAACTTTATAGCAGATGACATCATCACTGTCTGGTGAGAAGATGCTGGAAGGAGTGTCTCATGTGCTGTTCTAAAATGGTCTCCAGAATGACTGCTAACTGAACACACATACACATAAGTTGCCTGCAGTGAGATAAGAACTCTTACTGACTTAGCTGCACAAGCTAGAGAACACAGTACTTAATGCTAACACTATGGCAAAAGTCTGCGTTTTATAATGACAAAGAACACTTTACAGCAGATGACATCATCTTCATCAGTGCATGTTGGAAAGACTGTATGAAGTTGCTGTGTAGTCATTTACCACTGTAAATCTTTGTTCTGAATGAGAATTGCATGATGACATTAGGAAATAGACTCATGCTCTTCTGACTACAGACACACACAGTTAGACATAAAGGCAAATGCACAAGTTGACTGTTGTAAAATTTGAATGCCTACCTAACTAGTTAGACCAGCTGCAGAACATTGTACCTAACATTTGCACTATCAAAAAAGTCTGATATTATCATTGTCATTGTTGTATTTATATAGGGTGACATCATCATAAAGCTGCAAATAACATATGCTGTCATGAGACTTGTATGCTAAGGCTGTACTTCAGATTTGCTTTTATGATTGCAATGCACAAAAGTCCTTTAAAAGTCATATTCTTAACATAGGTGAAATAAGCTGTCATGAATGCATGTTTCAGTACTGAACAGACATGTACCTGTTTCTTGATATGTTGAATACACACACACACACACACACACACACACACACACACACACACACACACACACACACACACACACACACACACACACACACTTTGGAAACAGAAGGCATGTGAATGTTGATGATGATTATGTTCAAGTTTTGATAAACTGATATCCACAGTACTAGATCTTTCAGACAATATCAATGTATTTTGCTCAGTGATGACCAATGGCTAGTGTCAGTATAAACTCATGACAAATGTAATGATGCAGTTGTGCTCTTTATTTGTGCAGTGTGGTTGACATTGGACCTATTACTGAGATATCATTTACAAGTGCATTCCTGCAAGGCACACAGGAGACTAAGTATGTCTTCAGTGAATAACAAGCCCCTTCCCCTCTGTTGTGTTTAAGAATTTCTTCTGATGAAATGGAGGCTATTAGGGCAATAACCATAGTAATACCTGACATACATTTGTTCACAAAGCACATCTCAGAGAAACTGATTTGCAGTAACTATGGCAAAGTGTTAGCATGTGAATGATTCCCATTTCATGAATACACCTTGAACTTGATTTGTCATGAATATACGTTATGTGAGAAATAGTTGACAGATACTATACTGTTAATACTTTAGACTGGGAATGTTTTTGTCATAAATTGTATGGCATAAAGAACTGTTGTTATTGCCTTCCCTGTTTGCACAGAGTTAAGTAATGAGTAAACATTTGTTTGCTTATGTGAAGACTAGTAGAGAAGAGTGAAGGCTGCCAGCCTAGCCAGATATAATTTTGCAGATAATTCTGTCAATTGTAAATATAAATGTAAACTACAGGCTTCTTGTCTTAAATGTAAAGAAATACTCTACATGTGGAACTGGAAATAAATCTGACAACAGTGCACTCTACTGACCAAAGTAAAGCATGTGGTGACCCTTTGAAGTTGACAGTGGTGCCAAAAAGTCTAGATGAAGAAATTCTTTCTATTGTTTTAACCAAGAGTTAAATTGCTAGACTTAAACATGCAAATGTATTTTTATCGCTCTGTTTCCTGACCAGCTGCAAGATAACAAAAGGGAGCTGTTAAGATTGTAAATGCAGTTAATTTGTTGCCTGGGAACTCCAGGAAATTGTAACAGAATGATGTAATGTTTATCAAGAACTGCAGTTTCAATTTAAACAGAGAGAACCAAAGATTATTGAGCATTTTTGTCTTGATCATGCAACTCACAGCACTGCCTGTTATCTTATGTAAGTTATCTTAGACTTGTGTTTTCTTGTAGGAATAGCTAGAAACTACAAATATTAGACTAAGTGTTTTCTGTGATGTCAGAACAGTACTACTGAATTATTTTAAGTATTTATGTGTGATCTCTGAACTCTTTTGATTGGCACTGTTTAGTAGAAAGTATTTTCTTGTGGTTTTAATTTTTTATTGTTAAATATTTTAACACCTTTTAACTGTGGCTCTTTTATGTAGAGATACGTTAAGCTCTAAGAGTACATTGCATGTAGATAAGGATCCTGTACCAAGTCACTCTAATAAGCCTTGAGACTGTTTAGTCATACTACCAATTGGATAATAATATTGCACAGTAATAATTGGACACCCTTTTATGGGCCTTTGAGTAGCTGATAAATATTAGCTGGGTGGTGGCAAGTGGTGCTACCGTATAGTCCTGGTAAAAGGGGCACAGCCGGAGATCCTGTGCCAGCTTTCTCCAGAAGTGTCTGTGTGGTTGTATACACTCTTATCTCAAAGTGTGTGTGTGTGTCAGCTACTTGGGCAGGGACACAAAGCACTGGTTGGACAGAGAGGGTGCTGGAGATTTTAGCTTGCCCAGCTAGGCTGAGATCTGGACCCTATAGCTGTGCCAGTGGGGAGTCTTATTGGGGACCTGGGGAGCAAGGGAATGGCCAGCCCTGGACTGACTGTGATCTCTGTGTGCTCTTAAGGGAAATTGCACTTTACTGTGTGCATTTGTTATCCTTTCCTCTCATATGAGACACCCTCTCTGGTGTTAGTAGTGAGGAGTGAGGCTCCTTGATTGCTGGGCCAGGGCACAGGCATCACATCTGTGGTGACAGTGGTGGGATATCCACATCACATATTAATTAGTTGGCAAATATTAATTGGCTTGTAGTGGTGTGGGTAGAGTGAATCCTGTAGCCTGTGTATAGTGAGCTTTGAATGTGTTTTTGTACTCTAAAACAGCCACACCGTGAATACTCAGAGTTCATATCACAATTGTTTTATTTTATTTGTTAGCTTAGTTAGTCAGGGTGAGCAGGCAGCATGTCAGCAGAGGAGTATGGAAAGCTGGCAAGGAGCCAGCTGGCAAAGATATGCCAGGCTAGGGGACTGGTGCATGGAAACCAGACTAAGGCAGACCTGATTGCAGCCTTGGTTACATCTGCATCAGAAAACAGCAACCAGGAGGACAATCAGAGTGGCAGTGGAGATATAATTCCCTCGGAGAATGGACAGTTCAACCTTTCTGCAGTGGATTTAAAAATCCAGCTGGAGCTAAAGAGACTTGAGTTGGAGGCCAGGCATGTGGAAGTAGAAGCAAATGAGACACTGCGACATTTGCAGGTTGAGGAGAATGAGAAACTGTTATGTCTGTAAGCTGAGGAACAAGAGAGGCAGAGGCAGCATGAGAAGGAGATGCTGACTCTTCGCCAGAGTCATAGAGGTAAAGGGGAAGGGAGTAACTGGACTCAAAAAGCACAAAAGGTCAGTAAATTTCTTCCGCAGTTTAAAGAGGGGAATAATTTTGATAGTTTCATTCATATGTTTGAGAGGGTATGTAAACAGTATTAAGCTGACCAAGGGCTCTGGGTATGGTTCCTGACCCCCTTCCTCCATGGTAAAGCTATAACTGTTCTGTCCAAAACGTCTGACATTGCATGTTTTGATTATATTGCTGTTAAGAAATGTCTTTTAGAACTGTTTAAGCTAATACCTGAAATGTATAGGGAAACGTTTTGTGAGCATAGATGCAAGGCAGATGAAAGTGTGTGTGAATATGTTGCTGAATTGAGCACTTATTTCCATAGGTGGGTGAGTGCATGTTAGGGCACCACTTCTGGTGAGGGAACAAGCCCTTACCACTTTGCCTGAGGACATGAGGATCTGGGTAGCTGATAGACAATGTGCTACTTCAGATAAGTTGGGGAAGAAAGGAGACCTATACCTAGCAAGTAGGGCAGCCCTGCACAGGAAGGGGACCCCCAGTACTGCTCATGGGTCTAAAGGAAACCATGGTGGGCAGCACAGACTGCCACAACAGAATCTGCCAGTAGTAGGGGAAACCACTAGTCCAGGTAAATGTCCAGGAGCTAGGGTTAAATATTTTGAATGCATCCAGTGGGGCCATATGGCATACAGGTGCCCACAGAGGCAAGGTGGGGAACCAAAGGTGAGGGAGCCAGTAAATGGGAAAGGCAAAATGCCAATAGTAGGTTGTTTTGGGACAACAAGGGTACCAAACTACCACCAGAGGCTATATAGCCTATTGTAGTGAATGGCAAAGAAGCCATTGCCAAGAGAGACACAGCCTCTGATATAACCATTGTAAAGCCTGCAATGGTTACAGAGGAGCATTACTTGCCTAGGCAGTCCACTCCAGTCAGAGCATTAGGATGGATCCCATTCCAGATACCTTTGTCTAGGGTTCACCTTGACTGGGAGGGTGGAAAAGGAAGCCAGCAAGTAGGTGTGATTGAGGATATACCTGCAGATGTCCTGATAGGGAATGATTTTGATAGTGCAGTACCCTGTGCTTGTGTAGTTACACGCAGTCAGGCTAGGAGACAAGCATGTGGGTCTAGTAGCCTGGAGGAGACCCAGACATACTGCTTGCTTGCAGCCAGGACTGGTGAGGTGGTTATTTCAGGGAGTGAGCTATGCTGTAGCAGTGAAATTGAAGGTGAGCCACAGCTGCTTGTGGGTACTGATGGTCCCTTGGATAGAGTGACTGCAAAGGTAGAGGTGAACAGTAGCACCCAGACTGACAGTGAGGCACCACTGTCAGAGGATGCCAGACTTCCTGTGGAAGGGGAGCTGGGAAGGGTTACAAGGAGAGAGTTTAGACAGCCTCTACTCTCAGACCCTACATTGCAACTCCTGAGGCAGGTAGCCAGGGAGGCACCTGATTTTCAAGGAAAGGGGGAATCTGTATACTGGGACAAAGGGTTACTATGCAGAGAGTGGACCCCTGAGGGAGGGCTAGAAGGTGAGAGAGTACAGCAGTTGGTAGTGCCTAGAGCCTACCATCTGGCGCTTCTAGCCAAAGCCCATGATATTCCCTTTGCAGGTCATATGGGCATAAAAAGTACAAAGAGACATATTATGCAGAACTTCTATTGGCCTGGAATTTCCAGAGATGTAACAGGATACTGAAGGACCTGTGAGCAGTGCCAAAAGGTAGGCAAGGTAGGAGACATTGTGAGGGCCCTTTGATGCCTTTGCCTGTGATTGAGGAGCCATTTTAGAGGGTAGTTTTGGATATTGTGGGTCCTGTGAGTACCCCAAGTTCCACAGGGAAAACACCTATCCTAGTGGTAGCAGATTATGTTACAAGATACCCTGAGTCAGTGGCTTTGTCCTCCATTGAGGCAGATAATGTGGCAAATGCTTTGTTAGAGATTTTCAGCAGGGTAGGTTTCCCAAAAGAAATACTGATTGACATAGGTGCCAATTTCATGTCAGACCTGCTGGCTTGTCTGTGGAAGTCCTGTGGGGTGAAGCACATGAAGACCACCCTCTACCATCCCCAGACTAATGGTCTTGTTGAGAGGTTAAACTCTACAATCAAGTCCATGCTACGGGCATTTGCAGATCAGTTTAAGAGGGAGTGGGACAAATATTTGCCCCATCTGTTGTTTGCTTACAGGAATGTTCCCCATGAATCCACAGGTTTTTACCCTTTCAGTTGCTGTATGGGCATAGGGTTAGTGGATCTCTTGATTTAATTCGAGATGAGTGGGAAGGTGATTGAGAGTCTCACAAGGAGTCTGTTGTGGCATACATCCTAAACCTCAGGACAAGGCTCAGGGAACTCATGGGCTTGGCCCAGGAGAACCTGGCAGAAGCCCAACAACAGAAAAAGGTGTGGTATGACAAGAATGCTTGAGCTAGAGAGCATGCTGTGGGGCAGCAGGTAATGGTTCTCATTTCCGTTATACACAACAAGCTTCAAGCAGCTTGGGAGGGTCCCTACAAGATGGTAAGAAAGGTAAGTGATGTTAACTACATGGTGGAACTGCTAGGCAGGGGCACAAATTGTACCATGTTAACATGATGAAACCTTACCATGATAGGGAGGCCCTTGTGGTGAGCATTTGCAGTGGATTACTGGAGAAGTCTGAGAGAGGTCTGTGGACTGATTTCCTCAGTGAGGCTCGGGCTGACACCTCAGTGGAAGGGGTAGCAATGTCCCAGCAGCTATCTCCTACCCAAGTTTGAGAAATCCGAGCAGTGTTGCAGGAATTTGGGGACATGTTCACTGGGAAACCAGGGTGCACCAACCTGGAGCAGCATCAGGTGGATACAGGACCCAAAAGACCTATTAGGCAGGCCCCTTATAGGGTGCCTGAGAGAGTCAGACAGACCCTGAGGGAAGATGTACAGGAGATGTTAGAACTGGGAGTGATTCAAGAGTCCAACAGTCCATGGGCCTCCACAGTGATGCTGGTGACAAAGACGGATGGCAGCACCAGGTTCTATGTGGACTACAGGAAATTAAATAGTCACACAGAGTCGGATGCTTACCCCATGCCTAGGAGAGATGAGCCCCTAGACCATCTGGGTGGGACTAAGTATCTTGCAACCATTGATATTACCAAGGGTTACTGGCAGGTGCCCTTAACTCCCAGTGCTAGAGAGAATAAGTCAGCCTTTGTGACTCCTTTTGGCTTGTATGAGTTTACAAAGATGCCTTTTGGAATGAAGAATGCCCCAGTGACTTTCCAGAGGCTGGTAGATCATATCCTACCAGGAGGAGGAGGGTTTGCCCTTGCTTACCTAGATGATATTGCCATCTACAGCCATTCCTGCCCAGAACACCTTCAGCATGTAAAGGGCATTCTGGGCAGACTACAGAGGGCAGGGATGACCATTAAGCTGAGCAAATGTCAGGTGGGTATGGTGGAGGTCTCCTACCTAGGACATAGAGTGGGGAGTGGTAAGATAAGGCCAGAACCTGCCAAAGTGGAAGTCATTCGGGCATGGCCTGCACCTGTTACTAAAAAGCAGGTGAGGGTATTTTTAGGGACAGCAGGGTACTACAGAAAGTTCATCCCCAGTTATAGTACCATAGCTGCTCCCCTCACAGACCTGACAAGGAAGAACAGGCCAGATAAGGTAGTGTGGACCCTAGCATGTGACCAGGCATTCCAGAAGCTTAAGGAAGCTTTGGGAGGACCCCTCAGTCCAGATTACAGCAAACAATTTGTTGTGCAGGTGGATGCTTCAAACCATGGGTTGGGGGCTGTACTTAGCCAGATTTCTTCAGAGGAGGAAGAACACCCAGTGGTTTACCTCAGTCATAGGCTCTAACCCAGGGAGGAATGTCATGCAGCTGTAGAAAAGGAATGTCTGCCATAGTGTAAGTACTAAAGAAACTTCTGCCTTATCTGTATGGAAGGCAATTCACTGTTATGACAGATTGCAACCCTCTAAAATGGTTAAACAGAGCCAGCCAGCAAAATGCCAAGTTGCTAAGATGGAGCCTGGGGTTGCAAGCATATGATATGTCAGTGCAGCACCGCAGTGGGGTTAGCAATGCCAATGCAGATGGGCTCCCAAGACAGGGAATGGAGTGAGGTACACTCAGGTAGACCTAATCCTCTCAAGCGGTGTTTCACAAGGGTCACTTGAAAAACTAGGTTGAGTTCTCCAGGTGGGGGGATGTGAAGACTGGTAGAGAAGGGTGAAGGCTGCCAGCCTAGCCAGATAGAATTTTGCAGATAATTCTGACATTTGTAAATATAAATGTAAACTACAGGCGTGTTGTCTTAAATGTAAAGAAATACTGTACATGTGGAACTGGAAATAAATGTGACAACAGTGCACTCTACTGACCAAAGTAAAGCATGCAGTGACCCTTTGAAGTAGACAGTGGTGCCGAAAAGTCTAGATGAAGAAATTATTTTTATTGTTTTAACCAAGAGTTAAATTGCTAGACTTAAACATGCAAATGTATTTTTATTGCTATGTTTCCTGACCAGCTGCAATTTAACAAAAGGGAGATGTTAAGAATGTACATGCAGTTAATGGGTAGCCTGGGAACTCCAGGAAAGTATAAAAGAATGATGTAATGTTTATCAAGAAATGCAGTTTCAATTTAAACAGAGAGAATCAGACATTATTGAGCATTTTTGTCTTGATCATCCAACTCACATCACTGCCTGTTGTCTTATGTAAGTTATCTTAGACTTGTGTTTTCTTGTAGGAATAGCTAGAAACTAGAAAGATTAGACTAAGTGTTTTTCTGTGATGTCAGAACTTTACTACTGAATTATTTTAAGTATTTATGTGTGATCTCTGAACTCTTTTGACTAGAACTGTGTAGTAGAAAGTATTGTCTTGTGTTTTTAATTATTTATTATTAAATATTTTAAAACATTTTAACCGTGGCTCTTTTGTATAGAGATAGGTTAAGCTCTAAGAGTGCATTGCATGTATATAATGATCCTGTACCAAATCAGTCTAATAAGCCTTGAGACTGTTTAGTCATAGTACCAATTGGATTATAATATTGCACAGTAATAATTGGACACCCTTTTAAGGGCCTTTGAGTAGCTGATAAATAGTAGCTGGGTGGTGGCAAGTGGTACTACCATATTGTTTGGGTAAAAGGGGCACAGCTGCAGAACCTTTGCCAGCCTTCCCCAGAAGGGCCTTCCTCAAAGTGTGTGTGTGTGTGTGTGTATGTGTGTGTGTGTGTGTGTGTGTGTGTGTGTGTGTGTGTGTGTGTGTGTGTGTGTGTGTGTGTGTGTGTGTCAGCTACTTGGGCAGGGACACAAAGCACTGGTTGGACAGAGAGGGTGCTGGAGATTTTAGCTTGCCCAGCTAGGCTGAGATCTGGACCCTATAACTGTGCCAGTGGGGAGTCTTACTGGGGACCTGGGAAGCAAGGGGGCAACAATCCCTGGACTGACTGTGATCCCTGTGTGCTCTTAAGGGAAATTGCACTTTACTGTGTGTATTTCTTATCTTTTCCTCTCATATGAGACACCCTCTCTGGTGTTAGTGGTGATGATTGAGGCTCCTTGATTGCTGGGCCAGGGCACAGGCATCTCAGCTTAAATGGAAAAATTCTAATATTTTAATTGCTTCACCTTCCCCTGTGGAAACAGGCTAAGTGGTGATGTGCGTCCGCCAGCACTCTGGATAGTACTGAGAGTAAGAAATATACCTGCTGCTAAGCTTTTTCTGTGACAGCAAGTGTAACAGTAACAATCTCATGGTCAAAGCACAGATAACACAGGGTTCAAATCCAGCTCATTCTGTTTTTCTACTGATAGTGTCAGGATGGCATTACCTAAGCAAATTTAATCATTACTACAAATGTGACAAATAATAAATGATTATAGTAAAGTATGTCTCTTACACAATTTTTATCATTAATGCCTACCACTATGCAGTGGTACAACTATTAGATATTTGCAGGCCTCACTGCAAATCACAATTTAATTGTGTGTACAGCTTTTTAGAAATGACAGGGGGTGGTGCATGTTTTGAAAAGATTATTTCTGACTCAGCAGATATGCTATTTGTGCATAGCCATATGTCTTGACAAATGTGTGCAGTATGCTTTGTCACAGTATGGACAATTTGCACATCACATTTCATCCATCATGACCTGTACATATCAAAATCAGAATCCTACAAATGATTTTAAAACATTCCACAGTACACGAGCATAGATAAACTACTGAATTAAGGTAATATATTAGTATTATCCATCAGCACAGTCAAGTCAGTCTGTAGGCACATCCATCAACCTGACAGATATACACACGGACAGAGTAGTTGGAGTGATGGGATTAATACAAGGAGAGATGGACGTACACCTAGCAGTGTTTTCTTAATGTCACATTAATGGTCATGTATTTGTTCTGTGGTCATTATTAACCTTATATGCTGCATAGCATAAAGTGAGTGACATAAGGGTAGAGAAGGCTTAGGAGAGGGGCAGCAGGCGTATGACAAGCAGAACAAGGTTAGCTAAAATGTGATGTAAATGTGGATGTACATCAATTCAAATACTCATTTTTGGCAGTAATCAATATATCACCATGGAAAAGTATACATTTTGTAAATTGTGATATGTGGGCTACTAAATATGTCATACAAATATAAGATTACACTAATAAATGATGACAGATGCATCTGGAATCAATCCCTTGAAGCTATTGTCAAAAAATATTCAGACCAGTGATGTATGTCAACACTCCACAGAGTAATTAGCATTTTATTACATTCAGCAGTCTAAATAACTGTCAGAGTAAATGTATCAAAGTACTGCCTTTACTCTTATGTTCCGTTAGTGCAGCAAGTTTAAGCAGCATTGTACGAGGATAACTGGACAAGTGTGGCCGATGGCAAGAACTCAGCAGGTTATGCCATAGGACATGAAGAGCCATTCACCACTGTTCAGCACTGGTGAACAATGCCAAACTCCACTCAAATGCAGAGGAAAAAAATTGAAGGCTTTATTAGGGGCCATTTCTGGTGACTAGTGTGTTGTGTGATTCTATTTTTTTGACCAGTTGACCAGATTAACAGTGTGAAAATGGGGTAGATAGGAAATTAGTGAAATGTGGGCAAACAGAGGGTAGAGAAAAGGGGAAGCAATAAAGGAATACATATATATATATATATATATATATATATATATATATATATATATATATAAAGATAGAGAGGGAGAGGAGAGAGAGAGAGAGAGAGAAAGAGAGAGAGAGAGAGAGAGAGAGAGAGAGAGAGAGGGAGTTAAGGCATGGGGTGAGAAAAAATAAAACAGATGATTAGAACCATTATATGTCACATACATTCTTTATTACAATTTACTTTTATAGGTTCATAGGTTCATATGTAAGCACTAGGCTATTGGCCCAAGGCCTAAGTAAGCCTAGCCAACAAGGCTCCCTGGCTTACGCCAACCAAGAAAGTTAATTTCCTGTGCCCCTGTCGAGCAGAGCCACAGAAGTGATCCTCAGGGTGTATTTCTATTTCCCATCCACTCATCAAGATTTTTCTTGAAGAGCGCTAATGAGGAACTTTGCTTGACATAGATGGGTAGCTTGTTCCAGAGTATAGGAAGTCTCTGGGACATGAATCTATCCCTCCAGCATGTCCTGTTTATTGTGGTGATAAGGTTTAGGTCCCTAGAGCCTGTAGCTCTGCGGGATTGGGATTTCTTTAGTTGTAGCATGTCCAACAGCTCTGGGTTTAAAATAGCTTTATATGTTAGACAGAGATCTCCTCGGAGTAGGAGATATGCTACAGAGTAAAGCTGAAGTTTTTTGAGACAGTCAGTGTAGGACATCTGTTTGAGGCCAGTAATCCTCTTTGTGAGGTACTTCTGTGGCCTTTCCAGCTGCTGCAGATGTCTTGCGAGGTACATTCCAAAAGGGGCGTTGTACTCTTTAATGGGTCTAATGAGTGCCGGGTAGAGGGGAACAATGACAATTTTTTCCTGGATGAGAACCCTTTTGTGATGAGGTGTACCACATAGAAGGATTTCCTGACTACTGTGGCAATGTGATTATCAAAGGAGAGACTACTGTCCACCTGGGTCCCAAGGTCTCTTATCAGACATTCAGCATTAAGTAGACTGCTGTTTATGTGGTAGTTCATGGGTGTAGAGTTTTTACCAAAGGGGATGACAATGCACTTTTTGGCACTGAGCTTGAGGCCATGCCTCGGACACCAGGCATCTGTCTCAGTGAGGCCCTTCTGTAGGATGTCCACATCATTTGGGAACTCGACTATGGCTCCTAGTTTGCAGTCATCTGTGAACGTCATTAGCCAGAGGCCTTCTGTGTTAGTCTGTACTTCAGAGAAGTAGATAGCAAACAGGAGAGGTCTCAGGACTGAACCCTGTGGTACTCCGCTTGTCAATGGCTTGAAGTCAGATTTGGAGTCTGCAACTTTTACAGTGTTTGTTCTGTCAGAGAGCCATTTGGCAACCCATCTTGTGACATAGGGATTTATACCTAGTTTAGTGAGTTTAGCTATAATTCCAAAATGGGGGATGGTATCGAAAGCCTTGGCGAGGTCAAGATAGGCTGTGTGAACCACCTTACCCTTGTCTACGGCTTTGGTGACTGTCTCAAAGAAGTTGATCAGGTTCAGATGGCATGGTCTGCCTTTCACAAACCTGAACTGGGTGGGGTCCAGAGTTTGGAGGTTACCAATGTCTTTGTTTATGAGGTCCATGATGATATGTTCCATGGCCTTGCAGACCAGGCTCATCAGGCTAATAGGGCAATAGTTCCCAGGATCAGTACTGGCTCCCCCTTTGTGGAGTGGGATAACTGTTGCTGTGCACCATTCAGTGGGCACAAAGCCTGATGTGAGACTATGATTGACCATGGTGCTTAGGTGGGGAGCCAGTTCGTTCCGAAGTTTGTGTAAAACGCAGCCTGGGATGTTGTTCGGTGTCATGGATGCTGTGTTTTTGGTTTTAGAGAGTGCAGCTTTTACCTGCATAGATGTGATTACAGGACTCTGCATTCTTCCTGTATAGATATGGGCCCTTTAGGGGATGAGAGGGATGTTGGCAATATCAGTTGGTTCTGTAATTTTCTTGCAGTTGTGCTGTAACTCAGAGCAGATCTGGTTGTTGCCATTGAGATTCTTGACATAACTATCGAATGTTTTCTGGCTGCCCTTAGAATCAGTGGCAATTTTGTTTTGATAGCTAGCTTTGGAGGATCTTATAAGGGATCTCAACTTCTTACCGAGGCTAACCAGGGAGCTCCTACATTCATGGGATTTTACTCTCTTTTGCAACAGTTTCTTCCTTCTGTTGTAGAGTTTGTTTATGGCAGGGGACCACCAGATTGGCTTTCTTTTTTGGAGGATAGCATCTTGGTTTTGTTTGTGATAGCATGATCCATGCACTTGTGTAAGTGCTTATAGAGTGCATTTGTGTAAGATTTAGCAGTCATAACTGTATTGTCCATCTGCATGGATGTCATGAAGTTCACCACATCTGTCTTAAGATGCATGAAGTTGGCTTTGGAGAAATTTTTTACCCTGGTTTCCTTAATGGTGGATGGGGGCAGAATGTGGATATCTATGGTGATTAGCTTAAGGTCAGATCTGACCAATGAGGAGTTGATTTCAGGTGTGGAACACTGGTCACTCATGTTGGTAATGACTAGGTCTGGGATGTTGTTGCCCCTTGCGGGGATGTGGATAAGTTGATTCAGGGCATTTGAATTTATGAATTGCAGAAAGCGTTGAGTGAAAGAGTTGGTACATGAGTAGTTTTCCCAGTTAATTGTGGGGTAGTTGAAATTGCCAATTATCAGGGTGTTTGGTTGAACCCTAATATTTTCCAGTATATCAAGAAAAGAGGATTGGGAATCCTGGGGCATGGTGGAGGATCTGTAGCAAGCTACACTTTGGATTGCAGTTTTGACCAGAGTTAGTTGCACTTGGATAACCTCAGATGTATTATGCTGCGCAACTAGCCTGGAGGTGTGGATATCCTTAATGAGTATGGACACACCTCCGCCTTTGGTTTTCTGGTCCAGGTTAGATGGCCGAAAAGTGTGGTATGTGTTATAGCCTGGTAATGCAGTGGTGCTCTCTAGAGCCTTGAACCAGGTCTCAGTCACTGCACAGATATTGATGTTCTCCATTTTAAGGAGTGCCTCCAGTGAGTGTATTTTGAGATTTAGACTTCTAGCATTGAGTAGCGTTACCCTCAGTTTTTACTTGCCTGTTCCCATTACAGTAGTGAATTTGTCATTTGAACTTTGCCTAAAAAAGGCACTATAGAGGCGGCAAGAGCCTTAGCCAGTATCTGGAATCCCAGGGGCGACAGGTGCAGGCCATCTCTCGCAAAGCATCGTGGTCTGTTGATCATGTTGTCCCAGGCAGACAGATATTGCATCCCCTTAGAATGACACCAGAAGCTTAGCCAATTGTTGAAGTCAATCATTTTGTCCTTGTACTGCGGTATCATTTTGGGTGAAGGCAGGTTAATACTCAGGGCTAGGGTCATATCTGCCTGGGCTACAAGATCGGAGAGCTCTTCCATGTCTCTTTTCATGTAGTCCAGGGAGGTACGTCTCAGGTCATTCACACCAACATGGATAATGACAGAGTCATATTTGTACTTGTTGTGGAGTGACCTGAGTGCGTGAGTTATTTGGCAGATCCTGGCACCCGACAGGCAGCTGACAGTAACCTTCTCCTTGTTTAGCCTGGTGAGTGGGACATCACTGTGCTTGACTATAGGGTCACCTATGACTATTGTTTTGGGTACGTTGGTTTGCTTTTTGGGCTGTGGTTTATTGGCACACTGAGTCTGTGGGCTATGTGTCATTTGGGTTGTGTTGGGGGGTGGAGGTTGCTTGCATTTCTGCTTTGGAGGTCTTTGTTGCTTGAGCAGATTATTATTGAGAGCATCTGTGAATATCTTTGTGTTTCTATGTGTGGATTTTGGTGGTGTAGGTTTAGTGGGACTATGTGATGAGTGTGGTGTGGTGCAAGTGTTTTCCTTCTCCACTAGACTGTCAAGTTCAGCCTTGGTTGGAAAGAGCTTTATCTCCAGTTTGGCTGGATAACTGCATCTCTCACAGGTTGTGGTGTTGGGTGGTAGGAGGAGAGGATTGTCTGTGTACATGAGCCAATTGCTATATTGCCTCAAGATGCACAGATTCATCAGATAGACAGGAGAGAACACTGGGAGCTGACTCTTGGACATGCCTGAATAAAAATCTACTTTCCTCTAGACAAGTGCGGAAAGTGAGTATAAGAACTGTTTTTCTCTAAGCAAGTGAGGAAAGTAAGTACAAAAACTGTTTTCCTCTAGGTAAAGAGGAAGGCTGAGTGCTGTAGTAATTTGTAGCTTATTTAGTGCTAACAACAAGTTCTGAACAAGTGTAGAACATGAATAAGCAAATTCAAGTGCTAAAACTAAGAATCTGTACCTGGTTCTTGTGGTAAATAGGCTACCTAGTGCTTACCACTCCCAATGATAAGCTAGAATGCTTCCCTCGAACACAGAAAGGCTTGGGGAGCTCAGAAGCTTACAAACAGTCCTGGATACAGTAAATCTGTATCTGGACTAGACTAGTTACAGGAAAGGTGGGAAATGAGCGCAAACATGGGATTTTAAACCAGAAGGTTGAAAGAGATGGAAAAACTGCCCAAATGGCCAATAAACTACAATTTCTGGGCCAGAAACCACTCTTTTGGTAGATAGGCTACCTAGTGTTTACCACTCCCACTGATAAGCTAGAAGGTTTCCCTCCAACACAGAAAGGCTTGGGGGCTCAGTAGCTTACAAACAGTCCTGGATACAGCAAATCTGTATCTAGACTAGACTAGTTACAGGAAAGATGGGAAACAAGCACAAATGCAGGCTTTTAAACCAGTAAGTTGAAAGAGATGGAAAAAACTGCCAAACGGCCAATAAACTACAATTTCTGAGCCAGAAACCACTCTTGTGGTAGATAGGCTACCTAGTGCTTATCACTCCCACTGATAAGCTAGAAGGCTTTCCTCCAACACAGAAAGGCTTTGGGGGCTAAGAAGCTTACAAACAGTCCTGGATACAGCAAATCTGTATCTGGACTAGACTAGTTACAGGAAAGTTGGGAAACAAGCGTAAATGCAGGCTTTTAAACCAGAAAGTTGAAAGAGATGGAAAAACTGCACAAACGGCCAATAAACTACAATTTCTGGGCCAGAAACCACTCTTGTAGTAGATAGGCTACCTAGTGCTTACCACTCCCACTGATAAGCTAGAAGGCTTCTGTCCAACACAGAAAGGCTTTGGGGGCTCAGAAGCTTACAAACAGTCCTGGTTACAGCAAATCTCTATCTGGACTAAACTAGTTACAGGAAAACAGGAAACAAGCTTAGAAATTGGATTTTTTTTTTGGAAAGTGGAAAGGGAGAAAGGAGAAGCAGAAGATAATTCAAAATTAAGGACCTAAGTGGCTTGCCCTTCACAAATGATCTCTCTGTATTAGGTAGAATGAGCTAGTGACACTAGACTGGAATAGAGCTGGGATAGAGCTGAACAGATGGGACTGGTAAGTGTGTCTGAAATCAAAATATAATCTCACTGTACTCGGTTGAGTGAGCAAATGAGATAGACTCAGGAGGAGTGTTCAAACATAAATTTACAGAATGGGTGGGCAATTCCAAAGCCACCAAGATTAATACCAGAACAGGAACACGGAGTGCAGGTGGGAAACTAACTGCAGAGACAGAGCGAGACCACAATATTCTATGAAACAATTAAATAGAAAAATAAATAACTATAGAGAGACACAGACCAATGAAACAATGAAATACACAGAAAAATAAAATAAAATGCAGTACAATCTTTAACACTGCAAGTTTGTACTTAACTCAGCTAGTAATGCAGTTGATTTCAGGTATGTAGCAGAAGCCAAATAACTCAGATATTGAGCAGTAATAAATTCAAAGATATGTGACTAATACTTATAAATACAGAGAAACCCTCTAGGCTGAGAGTTTAACACTGAATATCAGTGAAGTGAAAAACAATAGCCCCCACTAACTGCAGAGACAGAGAGAGACCACAGTATTGTATGAAACAATTAAATAGAAAAATAAATAACTGCAGAGAGACACAGGCCAATAAAACAATTAAATACACAGAAAAATAAAATAAAATGCAGTACAATCTTTTAATACTGCAAGTTTGTACTTAACCCAGCTAGTAATGCAGTTGATTGTAGATATGTAGCAGAAGCCAAACAACTCAGATATTGAGCAGTAATAAATTTAAAGATATGTGATCAACACTTATAAATACAGAGAAACCCTCTAGGCTAAGAGCTTAACACTGAATATCAATGAAGTGAAAAACAATAGCCCCCACTAACTGCAGTGACAGAGAGAGGCCACAGTATTCTATGAAACAATTAAATAGAAAAATAAATAACTACTGAGAGACACAGAGCATTGAAACAATTAAATACACAGAAAAATAAAATAAAATGCAGTACAATCTTTAACACTGCAAGTTTCTACTTAACTCAGCTAGTAATGCATTTGGTTGTATGTATGTAGCAGAAGCCAAACAACTGAGATATTAGCTATACAACTTTACAAAGCCAAAATAGAATTGTGAATTGTAACAAATAATTCTTTCAATATGCAGATTTTGCATGTATGCTTTTAAATATAGTGCAGACTAAGTTAATAACCTGGTATTAAAGGCAATTTTGCTTGATTTAAAATAAAAAAATGATATTTTTGTAATTAGAATGTATTTATTACTTTTGGTGCACTGAGACAAAAGGAAAACAGATGATTGGAACCATTATACGTTACATAAATGCTTTATTACAATAAATATATTTTTATTATTATATTAGTTATACAGATTTCCAAAGCCAAAATAGGATTGTGAATTGTAACAATTAATCCTTGTAATATGCAGATATTGCATGTATATGCTTTTAAATATAGGACAGATTAATTTAACAAAATGATAGTAAAGCCAATTCTGCTGGATTTAAAATAAAAAAAATGATATAGTTGTAATTAGACTGTCTTTGTTACTTGTGGGAATTGAACCCACTAACTCTGAATACACTATTACACTTGCCAAATACAACAAGAGCTATGAAAGAAAGCGTGGATCCTTGCTTTTACAGTTAAGGTTTGCATGCTTAAGATGCTAGTAATGTATGGAAGAGCAACAATTTTAATAGACTCATGTTCATGTGTGCTGTGTACATACCCCTTCCCTCTCTGAGGCTTTCCAGTCTTTCAGTGTGCACCTCCCTGTTCAGTGAAATTTTCTGAGCAACTGTAAAATAAAGGAGAGAAAAAGAGACATGAAAGTATTATGCATGCCAGTGTTGGTAATATACAGCTTTCCATATCTTTTAAAGTTGCTTTATCTGTATACTTACAAAACTGTGGGATGTCAGCCATCCTAAACTTATCCAACCACTGGCAGAGTTGTGCCTGCTTGATCTATTTCAGGTCATTGTAATGGTGCCTGCATTGCTCCCCAGTTAGTGGTATGCCAGTCGCAATGCAGACAGCCTTGGCCATATACTGAAGCCTGGTATAGTACCTTGCCTATGGCTGTAATGCTTTATGAGGTGTGCAGTAAATGTTTTTAACTTTTCTACACCTGACCTTTGAGCCCAGAATTGGTCATCAACCTTCCCAGCTCCTTCCATATCTGCATAGGTCCTCCGACAATAGTAAAACTGTTTTCCTGCCAATTAGTGACATTGCTTTTTATGACCAGTGCACAAACCCACACAACCATGCCAACTGCATTTGCATGATGGTGAGCAGAGTGCAATATTAACAAGCAGAGAGGAAGGTACTTTATGAAATAGGAAGGATAATGTGATAGGTGGCATTAATTTATGGCAAGTGTGCTGCAATACCTGACAACAGCTTATCCAGTAGTCAATACTGATACATTAAATGAAGGCTTTTAAGACTTAAATTTGAAGTGATCAGTTGTATGACTTGACACATACTTTGTGTGACCTTACAAACTGAAAATTAATTTGTATAATTTGGGATTCGAACCTACCTGAAAAAGCCAATACATATATTTCCACATAGGTATTTTTTCCTCATTGCCACAGATGAAGTGTTTACCAAGCATGGTCATTAATAATTCACACCTTATAGTGTGAGTGGTCCTACACTTCAGTTAACCATATATATATGTGTGACATGACAAGGAACTGGTTTATACATTCCCAGGTGTGATGCCGGAGTAATGTAAGGCAATCTACTTGAAATGCATATACTTGTATTACTTTCAGAGTGGAGTATTGAGTTCTGGTTCAGCCACACAATACGTTCTGTTTTACAACTATACTTGGGTTATGGGGGTATGCAGATGACTGTCAGCAAACTATAAAGCCCATCCCAGGTCTGGAAATACATGTATAATTACTTAACCGTAATTGATATGCTATACCACTTACACATATAATAAACATGAGAACCATGTATATGCTCAGTCAACCTGGTATACATAGTTATTGTTACATATAATCATCTTTATATTATTATTTTTGTTAGAATTTACAGGTGGATACCAATAATAAAAAGAGCAGTGTGCTGGATTAGAAACCTGGCTCACCTAGGTTCTGGCCATGCAAGTACACCTGGTGCCACAGGGAAAGCTAGGAAGCAGGTTTATTTTTTACGCTCAGCACTGTACAGACTGCTGGCATTGCCACTTAGCCTGTTTGTGTGAAGGAAGATGAAGCAAATAAAATTGTATCAGTTTCCTTGTAACAATTACATTTTAACAATGTTTCTTTTATTTCTTCAGCAATGAACCTTGTTTATGCCTAGGTGAGCAATGTGAAAATAACACAGGAAAGAGCAAATATAGATTATTTCTGTTAATAAATATTGTGATAGTTCCTCAGTAAAAAAATGCTGTGGAACTCAAACCACTCTCTGCCTATCTTATCTATAGTATAGGTTCATAGGTTCATAGGTGTTTACTAGGCTAATGACCATAGAGGCCTTTTTAAGCCTAGCCATGCATCCCAAATCTTTAACAAGTTCTGATACCCTTGATAAGTGTAAGCATAGGTCTGGGAGGTGAACCATTTACAGGTTACCTGTGTCCAGTAGAGACATAGGTGCCAAACCAGGGATGAATTTCCAGTTTCCCATCCAACTGTCCAAGTTGCACTTGAATTGGGTTAGGGAGGAACTCTGCTTCAAATGGATGTGGAGCCTGTTCCATAGACGGGGTAGTCTCTGGGATACATACCTATCTCTCTAGCAGGTCCTGTTTATATCACTTGCAAGGTTTAAGTCTTTAGAAGAGGTAATTCTGGTGCTGTTTGTTTTGTGGATATGCAGGAGGTCCATCAGAGTGGGGTCTGACAATGCCCTGTATGCCAGGCATAGACCTCCCCTCAAAAGCCTGTAGGAGACAGAATACAGGGATAGGGCCTTGAGGCAGTCTGCATAAGACATTTTACTTACACCCTGTATTCTTTTAGTGAGGAACATCTGTGGATGTTCCAGTTGTCAGATATGCCTGGTTAGGTACATACCAAAGAAGGCATTGTACTTAGTGATAGGTCTCATGAATGCTGAATACAGTGGAACAATGACTTCCTTGGACTTAGATGCCATACCTTTGTTTATAAGTTGCACAACACAGAATGATTTCCTCACCACTGTAGACACATGATTTTCACTGGCTAGATTGCTATTTATGTGTGTCCCTAAGTCCCTGATGACTGTGGCAGCTCTAAGGGGCATGTTGTCAATATGATAGTTACCAGGGATGGATGACTTCCCAAAAGATACTATTATGCATTTCTTGGCATTTAGTTTTAGCCCATGGTGCTGGCATCAATTGTTTGCCTGTGTCAGCCCCTCCTGGAGAACATATGTGTCAGTGTGAGATTCAATGACAGCTCCTAATTTGCAATCATCTGAAAATTAGTCAGCCAGAGACTACTGACATTGGCCTTGACTTCTGAGAAATAAATGCCAAAAAGGAGAGGTCCAAGGACTGATCTCTGAGGGACTCCACTTGTGACTGGCCTCTTTGTAGAGATGAACCCGCAATTCTAACTTCATAGGTCCTGCCTGTGAACCAGTTGGCTATCCATTGGGTGACATATGGATTTGTACCTAATCTCTTGAGTTTGTCAACAATGCCCGAGTGGGGTATTGTATCATATGCCTTTGCCAGGTCAAGGTAGGTAGTGCAAATGATTTTGCCCTCATCCATTGCTTTGGTGACCTTCTCAAAGAAGTCCACCAAGTTGAGTAGGCATGATCTGCCTTTGACAAAACCAAACTGGGTTGGGTCCAGTGTCTGGAGGGTTACTATATCTCTATTGATCATCTCCATGATAATTCTTTCCATGGCATTACATATAAGGCTGGTGAGACTTATGGGTCTGTAGTTTCCAGGGTCTATAGATGGCTCACCTTTGTGCAGAGGGATGACTGTTGCCTTTCTCTATTCATGAGACATGAAGCCTGTTTGGAGGCTACAGTTAAACAGTAATTCCAGAGGCACTGATAGATCATGTTTCATGCTATTTAGTAGGCATCCTGTGATATTGTCTGGGCCCATTGATGCAGTGTTCTTGGTCTTAGAGAGAACATTAAGGACATGTTCCCTAGTGTGAGTTGGGGAAGTTATATTTCATGATATTTCCTGAGGGAAGGTTGAGGGGTAGAGAGGAATAAAGTTGGAGCTGGATTTATCAGCCAGGAGGTATGCTATATCTTCTGGCTCAGTATAGGTGGCTCCATTTACAATGAGCTCTGCACATAATTGTGCATTTCCTTTAAAGTTGCAGACTTAGTTAAATATTTCTTTGTGGTTGTCCTTGGCCTGGGAGGCCAAACCTACTTCACATTTGGCTGTGGTAGACTTTATTTATCCTCTGGGTGGTTTGTTTAGTTTGATGAGAGTGCTTTTATCCTGCTGGGTGCTACACCTCCTAATTTTTGCCATGATTTTCTTCCTCCTGTTATACAGCCTATTGATTTTATGATTCCAGCAGGGTGGGTTGTTTCTTGAGTTAGTTCTGTACTTCTTCTTGTTGGATACAGCTGCCTCTCTGCAGCTATTAACGTGCCTGTACAGGGTTTCTGTGAACAGTTCTTCATAGGCATCAGTGTTCTCAGTGTTTATGGAGGCTTGAAATTTTGCCAGGTTCTCACTTAATATCAGGAGGTTAGCCTTAGAATAGTTCCTGTTTTTTCCAGGTTTAGCTGTGGGTCTGAGTTTTATTTTTATTTCTAATGAGACTATTTTCTGGTCTGACCTTACCAGGGAAGGCATGATTGTATGGGGTGTTCAGCTCTCTCCCATATTAGTGAGGAACAGATCCATGGTTGCACCCCTGATTGGTGAATTGACTATCTGGTCCATGGAGTTTGTGTTTACAAAATCCAGGAATCTCTGTGCATGTGTGTTTGGTGTCATATACGATTCTCAGTTAATAGTGTGGTAATTAAAGTCACCCATGAATATGTTATTGGGTTGGATGGTTAGTGTTTCTAATAAGTTTAAATGCATGGTATGGGTTTCCTGGGTCATAGAGGGGGACCTATAGCTTGCAAAGAAGGGGTATTGAATTTTGCCTATGGTGATTTGAACATGAAGCAGCTCAAGTGCATTGTCCTGTTTGACTAGCCTTTAAATTTATTTAATTTTGGTGTAAATAGAGACACCTCTACCTTTAGTCCCTGTTTGTGAGGCAGCTGGCCTAAATGTGTGGAAAGCATGATAACCATGCACTGTTGGTGTGCTTTCCATGGCTTTATACCATGTCTCAGTGACTGCACATATGTCAGCATTCTCTAGGGTAAAGAGAGCTTCTGGGTAGTGGAGTTTTTTGTTTAGACTCCTAACATTGAGCAGTAATACCTTTAGATTTTCTTGGTTTTGATTTGCTATGTCGGAACTAGTGTCCGTTTGGCATTGCCTAAAAAGGAACTAAGGGGAAGGACAATGTTTTAGCTAATATTCGAAAGCCTAGATGGGAGAAGTGCAGACCATCCCTGGTAAAGCAGCATGGTCTGTTGACTATCTCCTTCCATGCTGACAAATATGGTACCTACTTAGAATGACACCAGAAACTAAGCCAATTGTTAATGTCAATCATCAGTTGTTCATATTTTGAATTCAGCCCTGGAGAAGGTAAAATGCTGCTCAACACTATGCTTATACCAGCTTGAGACACATATTCCAAGAACTCCATGATGCCTGTCTTCATATAGTCTAGGGAAGTACATCTCAGGTCATTTACTCTCACATGGACTATGACTGAGTCATATTGGTAATTGTGGTCCAATGACCTGAGTGCATGCATGATGTGGCAGATCCTAGCCCCTGATAAGAAAATGACCGTGATTTACTCCTTACTCAACCTGGTGTGAGGGACATCAGTGTGTCTCATGATGGAGTCTGTGATGACTAGAATGTTGGATTGTGTGGTGGCTTGCATTATGGGCTTAAAGGTAAAGGCTCCATAAGATGTAGCTCCATGTGTTGATGTGGGTGTTGTTTTGAAAGAGTGCATTTAGGGCTGCTGAGTGTATTTGTTATGTGTACTTCGTCTAGGAAGTCTTTGTGGTTTAGGAAGGTTACATTTAATTGCTTCAGCATATGTGGGTCATTATGTCTTCTTTGAATTGTGCATAATGGGTTCAGCGTGTGTACTACTGGCAGTCTTACTGATATTAGAAGTACTTTTATGCTAGAGCTTTGTCTCCAGTGATATTGTGTAAATACATCTGTCACACACCATATCAGTTTGTTTGAGAATTAATTGGTTGTCAGTAAACATGAGGCAATTTCTACTTTGCCTCATGAAGCCCGTATCCACCAAGCTGGTAACGGAGACAGTAGGAAAGTTCATATCTAAGGCAACAGATATTTTTTATTGATTAGATAGAGTGAGAATATCAGTCACTGTCAACAGTATCCGGTTTGCAACTATGGGGACATTGCTTGTCACTGCAAACTAGCTGTCCCATGTGCAACTAGGTACTGGAGAAATTTCAATTGTGCTTTTACAGGACAAATGTCACTCAAGGTGTCTGAGTATGTACAGAGCACTGCCAAACACTTGAGGGGAAACTAATATGTAGACCCTTAAGGTTGAAGTGTTTAGGCAGATATTCTGAAGTTAGAAACAAATCAAGAAGTACTTAGTGAAAACAAAGAATTAGCTTGTCAAGAATGATGAAAATAGGGGAGTCACATGAATAGCTACTGCCTGGCTACCACTAGTGCTGGTCTTACCACAGCTTCACTGTTTTGGGATACAATGCTCCTTTGCCTCTTCTCTCACCAGAAGCAAAATGTTAGCACCAATCCCAAGATGAGAATCATGCCACAGCCTGTTTGGTGATCCACACTCTTGTCCAGGAGGCAAGAGTCAGTAGGCCTGTAGCCTTTTCCTAGTGGATGCCTTGTATAGCAACCAGATCGATCAGGAACGTTAAGCACAGACACTCACTCTGCAACCAGAAACAGTCAGGAATCAATGCACTCTGCTCCTTCTCTCACCAGGACCAGAATATTAGCAAAGATTCCAAGCTATCGCCTATAAAGCAGTTAGGCTTTCTGGTGATTTTACACCTTGTGCTACACACAGATGAGTCACAGGTGTAACGTCTGCTGTCATTATTATCCAAGGTGTTGACCGCCATGTAATGCCACTAAACATGATTGTGCTTCCTAAGGCAACTGACATTCATTTTTAAATTGTATGCATTTGACCTTGTTTGCACTGTCATAGACAAATGTTAAAGACAAAAATTAATAAGAAATAAAGTTAAACACGTTTGACAATTACACAGTTCTGGTTATGAACTGTCAGAGTAATGAAATTACAAACACGGTTGGAGTGTGTTATGTCTCTTTGCCACAGACACAGCTTTACAATAGCAGTCAAATTATGTGCATACAAGCAATTTACATTTCTTCTACAGTATTAACAAGACATACTCTTGTACATTCTCAGTTTTTTATACATGTGCAGCTTATGTATTTAGTGCAATGAATGATTGCACAACCATTTTTTAATTTATTGTACATATGCAGCTCTGACTTCTCTTTGTATTGAGTTCATTCTTCCCTTATCTCTGCTGTAATCTCAGACATGCAGTCTATAGTGCATTTTGTATCATTTTCCTTTAAATCTGTGATAAAAATACATGACAGAGAAAAACAGTTTTCAACAGGTCAGAAGGGTTTTGCTATTACTGATCAACGTGATAAATGTGTGGTATTTTTTTTCATTTAAAAACTCGCTGAAGTTATTTTCACACTTTCTAAGTGTATACTCACTGACATAACCACTGCGGTGATGGTTGTCTGAACTGTTGTTGTGTTTTCCTTCTCTCTCAAGCTAATCATACACAGTTGTAAGCTATTAACAACTAACAATTGTGGAGAGCCCACACTATGTTTACATCTTCTACACAAAGTTAAAAGTTTTGGTATTCAGCAGTTATGAGTTCACACCTCATTTGCATCTCCACAGTGCTCAGAGAGCTGAATCTACACTGTAAAAAGTTAAGAGTGTAGCTAGGGAACTTGAAGGTGAGGAGATGTGTGTATCTGGACAAAATAGAACATTAGTATTCCTTTGAAGGTGAATTCTCAGCAGATAAGGCTTATAGTTTGGTTGAGTAATGCTTGATTTATTCAAGTACATTCCAAATTTTGTAAAATTTTACAAATATATTTATATATCTCAAAGAAAATGGAACTTTTATCTGTATGCACTTCACTGTTAGCATAGGCATTTTTGGCACTCATTTACATTTCAGAGACTGACACGTTATACTTTCAGCATAACTATTATTTTTAAAATTTGATTGTACAGTATTCTATGTTATTGGAGAGAAATGCAATGCACACATCACTGACACTGGTGCTATGCTTCTGAGATGGCCCAGGGCAACCTCCATGGAGTGGTTATCACAGTGAGAGGTGACTGGCATTCATGTATTGACTTTTCTGTTGTAAATGTGTACACATTCTGATAATTGTGTGGAGAGAATATATATACATTTACTTCTTTGGTATTCCTTGGTTTGTACAAACCTTCATTTGTTTAGTGTTTTGAGGGTGGGAGAGCCACCTACTATTCTGTGGTCAAACAACAAAAATGTGTTTCAAGTGCTTTTCTATTTAAAATGTGTAGTTATCCTGATATTTCTGTGGGAAACATATATACATTACTTTATGTTTTTTCTTGGTTTGGACAAACCTTTGTGTGTGAATGGGATTTGAGACAACCAACTAACCTTCAGTTGTACTGAATGAAAAGTGTGATTCAGATACTTAATGTTGACAAAAGGGTACACAGACTGTTTTTGCAAGTAATACATTAGTTATGTGATATTTATCTGTTTTTTTCCTTCTCTGTTTTATTCCACATAGGATTATAGCATCCAAACTTACATATCCACAAAAAAAAAAACGTTCAGTGATGCAGAAAATGAGGTGATAATATAGGCTCTGATGCACCATTGAGCCTTTCTGCTTGAGAGACAATGTGGGAATATGACTGCCAGAATGCAGATTTGGAAACACTTAATGAACAATGTCAATGGAGTCAGAGGTCACAGCAGACATTATGATTAGGTATGGAATCAGGCTATTGGTATGATTTCGTCAGTCTGGAGGAGGGAAGCTGCAATTGTTTGAGAACAGCTGGATATGGCAGGTGGCCCTGCTGCTGAGCCACCACTGACACCAAATGAAAAGTTCCTGTCTACTGCCAGAGATACAGACAGCTCAGTGCAGACTGTGTACCATGTGCATAATGTCGATTCTGTTGTGGCTGGAATGTGTCTCAGTAGCAGCTTCCAGGTAAGTTTTCATATGGCAACTTTTATATTTGGTTGCAGAATAAAATATATAATTTGACTACTATTTCCTGTGATTTTCTTTGTAACTTTACATACTGATAATTAACAGAGTTATACAAGAGAGTTATTCAGTACACATGGGTGTGGGTGAATGTCTCAGCCAAGTTTCAGCTATTTCATAAAGAACATACAGGCAATTGTGTATTCACTGTCCCCCTGTGTTATTCCCATTGTGATGCTTAATTGCCATTCTTTCCTTGGTTTGTTTCTTCCAGGACCATCCTGGCTGCAAACTGTGGAGACATTTGCACATGGTAGGCAAATGCTTATTTGCTTATTACTAAGAATTATTTAGGTATATAATTATCTGATTGTGTGCGGAGGGTGTAATGAGTGTCTGTATTGCTGTACCATTTGTAGTTGTGTGACCAGTGTTGCATTTGTATAATCTATATTGGTTTAATATTTAGTTGAGTAGTAATTTAATTCCTGTGTTTGTTGCTTATATTCACAGATGGTCCTGACAGTGGAAGTGTAGGACTCATACTACCTTATGTTGGAATATCAGTAGGCTCTAATGATGATGATGATGACCAAACAGAGGCACAGTCAGGGGGTGGTGCAGAGATTGAATCTGACACTGAGGCTGTGACTCACATATCCCCTGTATTCCCTTCAGACACAGTCAATATGCCTACACACACTCATTCTACTATCCCTCAGATATTGATCAAGTTAATGATGACACACTGGATCAGGGTAGTGTGGTTACTGTGACTTCAGTGCTAGTTGACTCTGGCTATAGCCAAAGTGTGGGTGAGTTGCCATGCAGGAAGGTTGGTACGGGTGCTCAGAAGAGGCCTATGGTCCACCCTTCACCTGATGCTGGTCAGTCATTGTGTGCCACTCAATGTATGATTAAGGCCATCATGGAGGCACAGGCATGTTCCATCTGTGCCTCTATGGACATGCTTAGAGTTCTAGATCTGGCACAGGCTGACATGTGTGACTGTCTTCACTGTGTGGCCAATTCAATGTATCAGACGAATGACCCAATGAAATGGGAAATGTCTTTGATGTAACATTTGCTGAGAGAGGGGCAGCATCCATGTGGTCATAGGTCCACATCATCTGCTGTTAGCCAACATAGTTGTGCACAGTCATGCTACCATAATGACACTATTTCCAATGCTCTGACAGTGGTTGAGGTGTCCACATCCAGACATGGAAAGCCACAGCAGTTGTCAATCTGGGCATAGTCATGAGAAGTGCTTGTCCAACAGACATTGCTCATGTTCAGGTAGCACCAGTGCATTTGACTGTTGGAATGGATGTGTCAGTGCAACTCATGGCACATGGTCGGATGTGACAGTAATCATCTGTTACCTCTATCATACATGGGTCACACCTGTCCAACATATCATGATGCAGAGCTAGCACAGAGCTTGGCTGTGTTCATGCAGACACTCACAAACACATTTCAATCTGAGTGCCCGTACAGGTACGCACATAACAGTAAATGAGGCATTCAAGAGATTTGCAGATCATTCTGTCTCAGTGGCCATTGGATTATCTACATTTCTGCCTGCTTGTCTTTTGTACTCACACACACTCACTACTTTTGTATTAGCCTTGGCCTCCTGCCCACCCCTCCCATCAAACAACACCCTGTGCAAATGATAACTGTGTCATCACCTTGTTTCTATCTTTTGGATTCAGGGATACGTATGTATTTTTCTGATGCATAGGGTGCATTGCTGACTGAGTGCTTAGTATACGTATTGGTGATGCTGTTTTAAAAGTGTATTGATTTCTTACAGCCTTTTTACTGTTGTGATTACTACCTTGAAATCATTAATACATCAGTGAGGCTTATTGCTCCACTTGTAAGAATGTAGGGATAATTAGACTTTGGACTGCTTTTTCTATTGTATGTATTTTAGATGTGTGAAGAAAGGTAGCTGATAAATGGCAGAAAATCTATTGACATAAGTCAGTCCTGCCACATATTGATGTCATTGCTGGACAACTTACAAACATTCTACTTAAGTACATTTTCAAACAACAGTATGCAAGTATCTGACATTCATTTGTCTTCTTAGCCATTTATTTTCCTGTTCCAGGTTCAACACTTACCTTGATAGTCCTGCAGTTACAACTGTTGCAATTACGGCATGACTCTGTCTGATGCTAGCAGTACACAGCCATTACATAGGTAAGTAATGGTTGTGAGCATTGCCTGGCATCAAAGTGTGGGTGAGGTGCCACACAGGAGGGTTGGTAGGGGTGCTCAGAGGAGGCCTGTTTCACATAGGATGAAAGTTGTACCCCTTAGGTGGTCAGCAAGTGTGCTATCCATTGCCTTGTGGCCAGGGTCAGGGCATATTGTGCACACCCATGTCTACCTACACCACAGTGGCTGGTGGTTCCTTGTCTGAGTCTTCACCTGTGTGTAGCTTTGGTGACCTTGCCAGTGGTGGTGGAATGCATTTCCCCCTTTGATGTGCCTTTTGCAGCTGTTTTCTCAGGATAGTTTTGTAGAGATAATTTAGGCACACATACTAGGATTATACTACAGGGCCTCCATTGATGTATCTAGGCACTGAAAGCATCCCAAGCACATGCTCTATGATATTTGCTGTTTGAACATGTGCCTCATTATGGCGCTCTTCCATGGATATGTGTGCATTTCTGATGGCATCATCAGCTATGGTTCAAATGTATACCCTGCATTCCCCAATAAATGGCCTTATGGGATATCCACCCTGGAAAACCTCTGGCAGAGCTGTGAGTTTTTCCAGATATGGAAGTCATGGTAACTGCTGGGTTTGCCACCACACACATTCAGGACGATTCCTGATCTCAATGTGTGTGCAGTCTATGGTACCCAAGACTTCAGGTAAGTGCTACAGGGTAAAAATCCTGCATAGTTGTTGCTTTCTCCTTGGGTGTATAGGGAAAATATATATAGTCACTGGCATGCTGTAGCATAGCATCCAGGAACTGATGTAGGATCCTGGATGTTGATGCTTGTGGCACCCCTAATATGTTCCCTGTTGGTCTCTGGAAGATTCCGGTAGCTAAAATTTTGAGTGCTACACATACCTAGGTTTTCACATGTATTGTTCTCCCTCAATTTGCCCTTGATCAGAGTTGAGGATGACAGAGGTTGCAGAGTTCCTGGAATGTCTCTCTATCCACCCTGTAACACTCTGCTTTTTGAGCCTCATATAGACCATGAAAAGTTAAATAGGGTCTAAATATCCTTTTCCTTCTTACCTGAGGTCTATCAGCAATAGCAGCAAAGACTTGAGCCTGTTGCACATAGACATGCAGAACAGCAACAGCAGCCCCTAACATTCTTACCCTCTAGTGTAGTTTCTGTGGCTGAATTCCAATATGTTTTGGAATTTGTGGCAAAAACCTACACTATGTGCACATGATTGCTTTATAGCTTGCTGAATGGCTCCATCATTTTGGATTGGTTGATTAGCATACAGTTCAGCTGCTGATGCTGTAATTAGCACGCCAGAGTGTTTACTGTGTTTGCGTGTCTCCAAACACCATGTAGAGCTATCTACTGAATACAAATCATCACGCTATCATGTGTGAGTCATCCATAACACACACACACAGTATTAACAAGCTGGGTAGGGTTTATTGAAGCCAGTCCAAAATTTCATAGCTCTGGTTATGGAAATTTAGTACAAGTCATTGTGACCATTTTGGCAAAACCCAACTCATTAGGACCATTTCACGAAATGAGATGAAAAACAACATCCAAGATTACATGGGCAGAGAAGCATGTGTGAGCCATTTCATACTATGCATTCCCTTAACTATTAAAGCCTACTACAAGGTCAGGCATCATTACAGCATGATAAAATCATTGAACCCATTCAATGAAATCAGTGTGCAGTGTTAAGTATCTTGGCATTATTGTGAATGCTAAAACATGAACAAATTATGCTAATAAAAATGAGGATATATTTTCCTTCCATTCCTTTTCTTGGAGACAAATATGGCTCTTGGATATGGGATGAACTCTAAGGCATAAAATATTAATTTACTAGAAAATGATGCATCAACTAGATATATATGGATTTAGCCTGATGAGCTTTGAACTTTTATTGCAAATAATCTGCATTTATCTGAGATACAGTAGGTAAACTGAGACTAAGAAAGATCTTAAGAAATATGAATCTGTTTTTATAAATCAAATACTATGCAGGATGAAGATGAATTCAACTGTTTCACATTTACAGTTAATTTTAATGCTTCCCTGAAAATATCTTGTAACAACAGACTGATTAAACATAAGTCATTTGCTGTAGAGGTGACTGCATAAGCCATTTGAAGCAAGGATATTATTTGAGTTTGGCAATATTACAACACTGCTTGCCAGTGGACTCAAGCTGAATTAAGCATCAGGGTATTTAATAACTTTCAAAGCAGTCAGTCTCTGGACAAATAGAAATACATTCCTGTTTCCAGCAAATAAATTAACTACATAAGAAGGTACGCATTGTGCCACATTTGCAAATATGCTATGGCTGGCAACTTCAACTGCCTGTATGGAGACAGTGGGTAAACTGAATCATAAATGGAAGCAGGCCACATGTCCCTAATTGAACTTAACAAGCACATTTTTAGTACATACTGATAGTAGGTAGCCTGGATTGGGAATGGAGTCAAAGAAATCCGACATATTTAATTTAAAGAGGTATCATCTACTACTAAGCCCTTCTGCCATTGTTTTGATCAGTGTCTCTGACACGCAGGAGTAAATTTCAGTCTACATTTCAGGATTTTGAGGAATGTGCTGTTGAGGGAAGGAGGAAAGTGGAATAAACTTGTATATCTGTGGAAGAAAGAGGTTTTAAATTCAATACGTTTAACCTTTTGATGCAGAACAAAAGCTGGAATTAAAAAAAAGGTACAAGTTAATAACAGAGCTGTCTTAAACTCTACTCAAATGTTTTCTACTGTGACAAACCGAAATGCTGCCAGCCCAGATAGCTGGAATTTTGTATATAATTACATGTCATTTGAAAATATTAATATAATTTATATAGAAATGTGACACTGCCAGCCCAGCTATCTGGAATTTTGTAAATAATCATATGTAATTTGTGAATGATCCATTGGCTTGGCTTACAAATATAAGAGAACTATATGTTATGTGGATATTAAACTACTGGTGAAGAAGTGTGTGTTGAACTGTATGTTATGTACTAAGCTTCAAGAATGTACCCACAGTGTACCCTACTGGAAAAGAACAGAAATGCATATAAACTATATTAATGGTAGAAGTTGGAACATACAGAGTTAGCATGCAAAACTTCAAGAAAATAAGTTAAAGGTGTGTGCTATAAAAATGAGTTTCAAGGTAGCAAGGAAACAGGATGTCTAGAGCTAAGAGTTTCTTTCTATTGTTTTGAAACAGAAATAATTACTAGGTTTAAAATATAAAAGTGTTTAACTGTTTTGCAACTTCCAGTTCTAGGCAAACTTCTGAGAGATATGTACTTCTCACACAGAGATGCTAAACATTCTGTTGGTATCTGTTAGCCTGGAAATTGAAGGCAGGTGACAAATAGTGATGTCATCCAGCTGACCCAGCAGTAATGTTTTGATATTAATTTGGGAACTCTCTCAGAGTCTTTGCATTTTGTATTTGTCTTTGGACCTGGAAACATGCTCTCATCAGCACTTGCCTTGCTAATAGTAAGTAATCAGGGTACAGTAATCTGTCTTAGATATAGATAGGAGTATAGTAAAGATTAGTTTAGATGTTGTTTGTATTTATTTGAGACTGTCTTGCAATGTTGTTTTAAAATATTTCCTGTGATTATGAACTCTGTAGTCACTGTGTTGAGCTATTGAGTATTGTCTTGTTCTTTTATTGTGATAGGATATGCGGTGGTGCAGCGGTAGTATTGTTGCCTCACACCAAGAGGTTCTCCCATTCGATTCTTGGCTGGAGTGCGGGGAGTGCCTTCTGTGTGGAGACTGCATGTCCTCCCCGCGGTTGGGTGGGCATTCAAAAGACATGCATAAATGGGCATGCCTTCATTGAAGGTTGGACGTCGAGCTGGCACCTCAGCATTTGTGAAAATCTACTGCCAATCATTAGCGGACCGGAGTTCCGCTGTGGCGACCCCTAACCGGGAAAAGCCGAAAGACGAACAACAACATTAAATATATTTAAACTTTTTAATTGTGGCTGGTTTGTTTAGAGATATTTAAGCTCTTAGAGTACTTGCATATGCATTTGTTGACACTGTACAGGCCACTCTTAAATAACCTTGCAAGTCTTGGTCACACTTACTATTTGGATAATAGTAACATTACACAGTAGGCTTGGACACCTTTGCTTAGGGCCTTATATTAGCTGATAAGTAAGGGTGGCTGGTGGCAGCTGATACTACCTTATAGTCTAGGCAGAAGGGGGCATAGCTAGTAAACCTGTGTCAGCCTTTCCCAGTTGTGTGCGTGTGTTTGTATATCAATCAAATATCAACATGTGTATGCGTGTCAGCTAATTGGGCAGGGACACGAAGTTGGAGGTCATAGCTTGGCCACTCGACTGAGATCTTAACTCTATAGTTGTGCCAGTGAGGAGTCTTATTTGGGAGCAAACCATCCCCAGACTGACTGTAATCTCTGTGTGCTCTTAACGGAAATTATACTTTACTGTGTATGTGCGTGTCATCCTCCTAATGTGTACATCCTTCACTGGTGCTAGTGGTGAGGATTGAAGCTCCTTGATTACTGGGACAGTGCAGGGGTATTGCATCTACAAATGGATCAGACTGCATCTCCATTGAGAAAAGTGTGTGCTTTATGGAAAGTACTTGTAATACTAAGTGAAATATGCTATAAATAAATACATTTTTGCTTGAATAAATTTAATTGACCCACAATGCGGCACAAAAGTGGTGTGAATAATTAGTGAAATTAATAAATACATCTGCTTCTGCAAAGAATAATTGCTGCACCCAAACAAATAAAAAACAGACTTTTCATCCTACTGCATCCATATAGGTTACTGGCTATTTGTATACCATGTGCCTGTGGCATTAGGAGCATATTGTCTCACAAGTCATACACTAATTCCATATTTATGGCTGATGAATAAGCATTATGTAGTCTGTGTATATATTAAGGCATTGAAGAGAGCGTTAGATAAAGTTTTATGTTTAGTTCTGTCAATATGGATGCTGCTGAGAGAATCATTGTCTATGTTTCATTATAATAGAGGGAACGCATATAATTCATACATGTAGGATGAGCAAAAGATTAAGGATATTACTTTCATCCTGTAGTCTCGGGTGCAGTCTCCCTATACCTAGGGTGCAATTCTGTGCAAGCCCCTTAACTAGACACTGCTCTTGGGACTCCACAGAAAATGGGTCTTAACCCAGTTAAAAAACAAACAAACAAAACAGTCAATTAACATTTGTACAGGGAAAAAAACATAATAAATTGCATGGAGAAAGACAGAGAGTTCAGCATTTTGCAGTGTGTTACAGGCTTTTGAGTCCAAATAAGATCACTGTTAAAGGTCATGTCTCCTTTAAACCCTAACTTCAAGTTCATCTCAGGGCAGTGCAAAATCTTGTTGTGAGCTCCTTGGTGGTAGGAAGAATCAGTTCCACAAAGGCTGCAATTTATGACAAAACAGGAAAGAAACCATAAAGCAGAGCTATTATACTTAGGGACTCAGAATTTTGCTCAACTCGGGTACAGGTGATGTTTTGGCATATGAATAATGGCCACTGTTTGTAGGAAGCAAAAGGGAAACTGAGAGGCTTATCTGATTCACTGCTGTCTAAACCAGGCAAACCAGGAAATTATTATAATGTGCATATTCTGTTCCAAGATAATGGAATGCTACTATTTGCTGAGGTGTAAGACACTTCATTTATTTTAGGCATGTGTCCCTTATGTGTTATTTGTAGTTGATCTGAAGTCCATAGCGAATGTTTCTGTGTCCATATGATGATTGCTAATACATACTACAAGTCCTGCCTAATCTCCTTCATTATTAGGTTCATAGGTTGGTACTGGGCTATCTGCCCGAAGGCATATATTAGCCCAGCCAGGTTGTGTGGTATTCACCGCCCCTTTAGTAGTTCTCTAGACCCTTGTACTAGCAGCTAGTACTAGGATTTACAAGAAATATCTGTCCTGTCATTATGTCACACCATTTAACATTGTCTATCAGCTGAATTATGATTAGCTTTGACATATTGTTTCTATTCTGCCATTATTATCAAAGTACCCTCCAAGCGTAGATGCAATGGGATGCTATGAAAACGCTGAAATATTTATTGCTGCATTGTAGTCGAAATGGAACCTTTCACTGACTGGCATAGATTCACGCATCTGAAGGGCAAGCACTGCCATGTAAGAGCAGTTTTTTTAGATGTGGATCGGTGGAGGTACTCATAGTTAAGAATGGCACATCCTTTCTACTAATGATAATAAAGCCTACAGTTCCACACCATATCCAGAAAATGACAGCTCTGTGAGGGTAATGCAGACAAGGACTTGTACTAAAGCTAGCAGAAAAATTAATAGCATTAGAAACCTTTGAAATGGTGATTTCTTTCAAAAGAAACCATTAGATGTTCTTCTGCTTGCAGTACATCTCTTTTAGTCCTGTAATCCATCCATCTTAAATGGAAATAATTGTTCATACTTCATGCTTCATACTTCATGCCATAGTTAATAGAAGTACACCTGTTCATCTTCCATACTTTCTGTTAAGCTTAAGCCTGGCTTTATTATATAACACTACATTTCGTATTTTAGATTTTGCTGTGAGGTCTGTGTTTGTAATGACATGAGTAGAAACAATGTCAGTTGATATGCACAGATAAATCTTCAGGGTTATCAGTGAATCTGAATGATGTGACTATTTCCAGAGACTCACATCTCTGCTTAGCAGAATGTGTCTCAGTTTGGTGGCAAGATGGTATAAACCCCAGCTGACATGATCCTCATTAGACCAGTTTTCAGACATTTAACTACATCACTGCAGTGAAGAGGGATGCATCCCGGCCATGTTCCAGCTACAGACATATGATTCTGTCTATCAGTCTTCCCAGCCATAGAATATTGTCAGTTCCCTTCCCTTTACAATGACTCTGAAGTTACTGTATACTGTGTACCAGTTTGCTGTAGCCTAGGAGGACATATAATTTGCACGTCCTTAAGGGGAGCAGATTAAAAACACATAGTAAACTCAAGAGAAGGAGGGTATATTCACCATAGCCTGGTGATGGTACAAATTTCTGTCACAGATTACTAGCAAATGACTGACCATTTTTTTCAGCAGATCCAGCAGATATAATATCAGATAATGCAGTCTCTTATAATATAGTTCTGCGTGATAGGTTCAAATAAAGTTTCATGAGCAGACTAGTCAACTACATCTATAATGTAGACTGAATGTTTTACATTATATAAAATAATAGCTTATTTCTTAAGCAAACCAGACACTTTCTGTTATTTCTACAAACTAGTGGCATGTACTGGCCTAAAATTTTATCAATCCCTAATAACAACTTGTAATTTTTATCTTGTGTGGAAGTGATAAGGCACTTCAGAGATAGTTGATACAAAACAAGTACATTGTTTTTTCATGTAACTGCTGGCAAGTCCTGTAAGTCTGTCAGTGTTGAGGACTGCATCTTTGACCTATTAAAATCTGCTTTCTGTAGTCAAAAGTACTTGCTTTGATTCCTTCAGCTTTTATTTTTTATTATGTGACTTTGAGCAATTCACTTGACCAGACAGTGTTCCTAGGATGCCTCTTAAAAGGGGGCATGTGTCCAGTGGGCTTGCTCAGTTAACAAATACATAAAAAAAAGCATAATAGTTTTCTTATTAATTCATGTGACATCTGAGAGACCTGTGATATTTTGATGTATATACTGGCAGTCTAAAAAGTATTAAAGTTCAACTAATTAGTCTAGTTGGTGAAGGTCAGATGAGCTCACTCGTCCATATCTGGCTATTACCTGAGGCAAATGCACGTCACCAGACATTTTCTCATGAATGCAACAGATTAATGGCAATTATCGATTTATAAAGTTCTTAGACTGTTAGGACCTTTGAAATATTGGCTTAGTTATAATACTTTAGCTTAGATTTGTCCCTTTAAAAGTGATCAGAGGAAGATTGCCAAATCTTGCTATTTTGATATCAGCTCACTGTAGAATGTTTTATTTTTTTCATTTTCCCATGTTAAAGTGTTTTATGCAAGATATTTTGGAAATGTACAATTAGGATAGTAAAAAAAAATTATTAGGTACCAAAACCCCCAAATGTTTTTTTTTTCTTTATTATCAATCTATCTCTGTCAGCTAGCTGAAACATAACTGTAAGGTATTGTTATGATGGAGAATAGATGGCTCCAAAAGCAATGTATCATAATTTGACTTCACATTTGCTTTGACTCAAGTGATTACGTAGATTGGGGGCAAAGAAAAAAATAGTCAAATTAAGGAATCTTGTGGAGAATTTCTGCATCTTTCTTGTTCAATGCACATAAAATGATAACTTTTTTTCAAAAAAACTGTTTTTCAGTACATACTGGTTTAAAACATGTCTAGTGTATATGTGCATTAATGTGAAAGACCTGTTTAAACAATTACAGTATTATAGACCTATCCACTCTCCTTACAATCTGCTCCTATTTTTTGTCAACTTGGTTTGGGTTGCAATGATCTATAATTGTGCAATTTTTTTCTGCATGGGTGAAAGAGAGCCCAGTCCTGGAAATCCTGTTGATCGCTTTTTATACAATGTAGTGCCATTTTCTCTTGTTAAAATACGTATAATGTCTGGTCATTGGATCTTCCCACCACCTCCTCTTTTTGGTTAGCCCACTGAAGAGGCTGCATTTTTCATCTTGGGTGAGTCAAGTAGGGGTGTTTTGGTCTTCTACCTAGCAGAAGGATAGAGGTGCATTTAATATACATATTTATGCATATATGTGTATTTATGCACTAGTTAATTTTTGATGTGTTTTATATAATCTTTTCTATTTTCCTTTTTGTTGCATTCTAGATCAAAAGACTTGTATGCTTTATTTATTTGATTGATTAATTGTTTTCTTGTTCTTGTGTATATTTGCTTTCATATTTATATGCTTGTTTGTTTGCTTGAAGATTATCCAACTAGAATGAGACCCAGGCGCACTGTTTGGTTAAGTCCATTCCTTAGAATCACACAGCAGGTAAGTGGAGACAGAGGAATTCTCAGTCAAGACAATAGAATGGATTGTCACTCACTAGCTTTAATCTCAGTCAAGACAATAGAATGGATTGTCACTCACTAGCTTTAATCTCAGTCAAGACAATAGAATGGATTGTCACTCACTAGCTTTAATCTCAGTCAAGACAATAGAATGGATTGTCACTCACTAGCTTTAATCTCAGTCAAGACAATAGAATGGATTGTCACTCACTAGCTTTAATCTCAGTCAAGACAATAGAATGGATTGTCACTCACTAGCTTTAATCTCAGTCAAGACAATAGAATGGATTGTCACTCACCAGCTTTAATCTCAGTCAAGACAATAGAATAGATTGTCACTCACTAGCTTTAATCTCAGTCAAGACAATAGAATGGATTGTCACTCACTAGCTTTAATCTCAGTCAAGACAATAGAATGGATTGTCACTCACTAGCTTTAATCTCAGTCAAGACAATAGAATGGATTGTCACTCACTAGCTTTAATCTCAGTCAAGACAATAGAATGGATTGTCACTCACTAGCTTTAATCTTTTGCACTAACATACGTACTTATGATTTAAAGAATGGGTTCTCACACTTTTTATACTTATTCATTAATTTTATGCAGTCTGTATAATTAGGGATGCTTTTCTGATTGCTTATACATGGTACCTACAAATTAACTTTAGAAGATGAATGCAAAATGTTAGTTTTCAAGGTATTTCTTCATGGAATAATCATGGGCTGCCACTCACCCCGCCCAGTAAAATGAAACTGATGTAAGGGCAAGTATGATTCAGAATGGACTAGACTACCTGCTGTATAGGGTCCCATGGGGAAGAGCCTTACTACTTTCAGCAAATGAGTGAGGCAAATCCTTGATTCTTAGATGGATAATTTCTGGACTACATCTTCCTTTTTTAAAGACATTTTTATAGGAGACATGAGTCGTGTAGGATTTGATGCATATAATGAAAGGTTATGTCTAATATCTACTAGTTGAATAAAGGACCGAGGCCTATCCAGGTATCTGAGTCATGGTTAAATGTCACATGCAACCATTGCTGAGTTATAACTGACATCCCTTGTGAAGACAGAATCTAACATACTATTTATCATACAAGGATATCTTGTGATTGTACTGAAGGCTTCAGAGGGGTTGATTGTCCATTGGAATAAGGAGATTCCTTGGGGTCTGTGCTCTGAATAATGACAAGGAATGTGATTCATTAAGGTTTGTAGGTGAAAGTTATGCCGTCATGGTTACATATCAATGTAACATCTATCTGTGGTTCTGCCCACCAGACAGTTTGTATAGGCTTATGCTGAGGTAGTTAGCATTCTGCTACAATTATTAACCAACAAGATCTAATGATTTTCATGTATATCAAAGTTAATCCTCTGTACGTCAGTTGTGGGCCTTAGCTAGCATGGACGTTTCAGAGGCAACCAACAAGGTATTTTCACACACTTTTTGCTTCTTTTTGTTTAACAGTTCTGTGTATTCTGGCTACCTTTTCCATGAATACTTGCACTCAAGTCTTCTCTCCTGGGGATCTGCAAGCATCCAGTTAGTTGATAGAATGCTTTGGAAAGAAATTAGTGTTTTAAGTAAGACTTTACTGGGCGTTTTTGTATGCAGAAACCACCTCCCTGTTTAGGGGCTTGATAAATACACTGACTGTAAAGCTATATTTGGCGGGGGGGGGGTGTCTATGGAAAAGTAACCTCAATAATTAAGAAAAGGCTTTCCTTTTTCTACCATGCCTTAAGGAACCTTTGATGCTAGTCTGTATCTCCTGTTTCAAAGTGTTACACACTATTTTAAATGCATTTATATTTTAACCTAACAAACAGCAACCACATTATGAATTTGTAGTTTTCCCCTATATTTTTCAATCAAAATAGAATAATTACTAATAGCAGAACTACAATCTGTTTAGATATATACTATCTTTATTGACAAAGAAAGTATATAATAACCAGGTCTTGCCCTGCAAAATAATGATATATTAATTTGCATGTACTTAATGTCTGTGTTGTGTTAGTAACTGGGGTTGCATGCCTATTTTTGAAACTGAACTACAGGTATGACTAAAACATGATCACTAAGAATAACATCCTTCACTTCACATTTTCTACATTCAATCCTTTTATCATAACTATCCAATGTAGTAGGGAACAATACCCATGGACTGAATAGCTAGTAGATGAAGGCACAAGTTGAACGTACCATAAAAGGATAAAGTAGTTTAAATCATGTGGGTTTGGACAAAAATGCCAGTTTTGATTAAAGGCTGCTGTGGCTATCCTAGTGTTAGTTTATAACATTTGTTTTTAAATCAATTTCAAGCACTCCCCCTCCACACAAACTCAGAGAACATGGTGACCTACACAGAAGTGTTTTCAGAAACCCTGTACAAGCATGGAAATAACTGCATAGAAATAGCAGTACCAAATCAAATTAAACTTAGAACAAACAAAAAAAACAAGCCTTCTTGATGGAACCACAGTATAACTAGGTTGCTTAACAAAAGAAAGAAACTGTGTCCCAAAACAGGAAGGACTGTGCTCAAAAGACAAAAAAAAAAAACTCCATAGTTAGTCTCAACAAGCAATTCAGGGGACAAACCAAGTGCACCAAAGCCAACCTTGAGGCATAATAGCCTCCCAGGCTAAGGATAACCATAAGGCATTTTATAGTTATGTATGTAAACTTAAAGAGAACACCCAACAGCATGTTGAACTAATAGAAAATGGAACTTGCTATATTGAACTGGGTTGTATAGAATATTTGCTGACTGATTTAGCTCAGTTTCAACCCCCATCATCCCCAATTCCCTGCCCAGGAAATACCCTTTACCATTTCTCCCCAACTATCACTAAAGAACAGGTCCTCACTGCGCTTTCTAGAGCTAAAAACACCGCACCGGTTGGTTTTGATAATATCCCAGGATCCTCGTAAATAGCATGAAGCATGACCTGTCAGGCCTATTAGAATCTATATTCAATCACAGCCTACAGAGAGGCTTCATTCCTTGGAAAAGGACTACAACAGTCATCTCACAAAAGTGGACCATCAACAGACCCAGGAAGCTGAAGACCCATAAGTTTGGCTATTCTTATATGCAAGACCATGGAAATAATTATCTTGGACCTGATAAACAGAAACATAGGAAATCTTTGAACACGGGATCTATCCCAGTTCAGTTTCATCAAAATCAGGTCATGATTACTAAGCTTGGTGGGGTTTTTCAAGAAAGTCACTAGAGCCATGGATGAGGGCAAAATGGTACATACTGCTGACATTGTCCTGGCAAAGGCATTTGACATAACACTTCACTTGGGTATTATATCACAAATGTAGGTGTAAATCCTTATGTCACATGATGGATAGCCAAATGGCTTGCAGATGGGACACATGAAGTTAGGGTGGAGGAATCCACCTCCACCAAGAGACCTGTTACTAGTGGTGTCACTCAGGGCTCAGTACTGGGACCTTTTCTGTTTGGGATATACTTCTCTGAAGTCAGGGCAAATGTAGATGGCTTTTGGCTGACCACATTTTCTGATGACTGCAAGATGGGTGCAATCATTTGCTCCCCCAAATCTGTAGATATCCTCCAAGAAGGTTTGACACAGAAATAACTGGAACCAGAAAAATGGCCTAAAATGCAATGCAAATTAACGTATAATTATAACATTTGGGAAGATGACCACCCCTGCAGATTACAACACTGATAATACTCCTCTAAGAGTATACCCATTGGTAAGGGACTTAAAAATTCAGGTTGACAGTAATCTGAACTTTTATCACCAGGTGTCCATGGCAGTGAGAAAATTCTTCTACGTGGCAAAACTTATAAGTCAGGGCATGGTATCCAGATCTAATCAGGTCATAGTGTCACTATACATAGCTCTCATTAGTCCAATAATTGGGTACAAAAGACCCTTCGCATGCACCTGACCAGGCATTTGCAACAGTTAGAGTGGCCACAGAGGTTCCTTACTGAAAGAATACAGAGTGTAAATAATATGTCTTGTGCAGACCACCTCAAAGCCCTGTCCCTATACTCAGTCTCCTACAGACTACTGAGGGACAATCTATGCATAACCTACAAGGCATTCTCTGATTCAGCCCTGATGGATGTCTTACACATTTGCAAAACAAGAAACAAGAAAAAACATTGCTTGACTTAATGCTGTTAACCAGGAAATTGAATTTTAATGTGACTCTGGGTGACGGCAATCAGGTACACAATACTGCTGAAACATGTAGAAAAGCCAGTGTAGCAAATCCCCCTTTATGTCCTTCAATTCAGCTGTTTCAAAGTATATGCTTGAATGACATCAGAGACCGTGCTAGGAAAAAAATCTTGCACCATACCACATAACCTTACTCAGAAGGGAACCTCCTTACTTAATAGTATATCAAACAACAAAACCATCCGGGTCATGAAACCGGACAAGGGAGGAGGATTAGTGGTTATGGACGAAGAGAGATACTCTGACAGTATGTTAAGTCACTTATTGGGGGAAGGGTACCAGCAGGTTTCCCGGAATTAACTCAATATTGAATACAGTCATGTTGATATGGTCCTCATGGATTTACTTTTGAACAACCAAATTTCAGAAGTAGGATTCAACTACTGTACGCAAAAGCTCCCGAGGATTCCCACTATTTTTGGGATCCCTAGGATCCACAAGAATATCTCGCACCCACCCTTAAGACCAAGTGTGGATGCAAAAGGATCTAAGACTCTCCCAATAGCTAAGTTCTTAGACATACAGTTAAAGAACTGTTTAAGTTCTTTTCACATATCATCAGGGACTCCTGGGATTGTCTCAAAAAAATAAAACAGGAATACTTTGGCAATGACATTATTTTTCCACTATAGATGTGAAGGATTTATTTAATGTAATACCTCACACAGAAGGAGTGGATATGTTTTATGATTTTCTATGTCAGCATACCAATTTTTCACATACCAAAATTTTGACTCTGAGAACTTTGATGGAACTTGTTTTGGAGAATAGTTTTGTAATCTATGAGGGTCAATTGTTCAAACAGAGTACAGGTGTGGTTATGGGTGCAGCCTGTGCCCCAGTTTTTGCGAACATAGTCCTGACTCAGTGGGAACTTTCCATAGTTTTTCCATCTACAGGGATGTCATGGTGTAAGTTTTATGGATGTTACCTTGATGACATCCTGATTTTATGGAAAGGTAACCACGACCAGATGGATGAATTTTTTTTGTTCCTCAATTCTAGCACTACATTTCTGGAATTCACTATGGAAACTCATGTTGATTCCATCAGTTACCTGGACATCAGGATTAGCAAGGATTATACCTCTGCACAATTTTATACTACCATGTATGGAAAACCAACATATTTGAACCCCCTTCTTCATTATGACAGTGGGCATCCTGTACATCAGAAATGCTCCCTGGTTAAGGGGCAGGGAGTGAGCTTGGCCCACATGACTAACAGGATCAATGATTTTTATGCAGAAAGGGAAGTTTTATTGAATATGTTGGTACAAAGAGGTTATCCTGAGAAATCTGTGTTACCTCTTCTTGATGAAGTGACTAGGAAGAGACTTGAGGGACATTTTTATCCCTTACTAGGGACTGACATCTCCAGATTGTATGCTCCTTTGGAGAGCAGGGATTCACCCTCTGGCTGTTTTCACCATGGTTTTATATTAACTTACACCCCTCAGTTCCCACTGATTTGGGACATTGTCTACAAGAACTGGTTTATTTTGGCAGGAGACAATGCCATAAGAGAGAGAGCAGGGGAAGCCCCTGTGGTAGTGCAGAAAGGACACCAGTGTTAAAAATATCTTAGAGAGGAGGAAAGGTGTCAATACGGCTGGAGCATTAGGGAGAATGTCCAAATGCAAGCAGTGTACTCACTGCAGGTATATTTTGGAAGGTGACAGTGTTTTTCTTAACGGATATGGATGGGTGAAATTTCAGTATAAGTACAACTGTAGCAGTAAGAATGTCATATATGCTGGTATTTGTCAGAAGTGTGCCTGTTTTTATATAGGCAAGACCAAAAATGCCTTTCGTACATGTATGTACCAACATTTATATGACATTAGGAAAATAAAACCTAAAAAATTCACTGGCTAAGCACGTCAATACCCACCCAGGTCACAGTTTTAAAGTCACAATTCTTGAACAGCTGACTATGGATGAGAGAGGAGGTCCTATGGATTACTGGCTTGAATACAAAGAACTGTTATGGCAATTAAGGGTCAACGCCATTATTTTTCCATGGTTGAATGAAATTGTTTCAATAACCAGCTTTTTGAGGTTAAAAGCTGATTTTTTTATCTAATTTTTTTATCTAATTGTTAATTTTTTCCTCTAATTGTTGAGTTTTTTATTAAATTGTTCACTTTATGATTTTTGTCAAAATACTAAGTTTAAAGTACATGTTGAATCATGTTTTATAGTTAGTTTGTTTTTATCTTGCATGTATAATTGTGGAGCAAATAGGGAGTCTGTACCTTTAAATGCCTATGGTGTTTTTTACAAATTGGTTTGGAATGTGTTTGTAATGAGTATTTAAGGAGTGGGGTGGAGGCACTCTTTTTTTTCTGAAGAAGTCAACTGTAATCTGTGACGAAAGCGCTTAAGAATACATTTTATCCTTGTTTCTTGTAACACCAGCCTGCTTTGTGATTTCTCAGTTTGTGTTACTTGGTTGGACATTTGCAAAACAAACATTAGACTTATCCTACCTAAGGATCTAAACCTCATCTGTGACATAAATAAAACATGTTGGAGGGACAGGTATGTGTCTCAGAGATTATCCCTTCTCTGGAACAGGCACCTCATTCATGTGAAACAGAACTCTTCCCTAAGCCTATCATATAAAGTTTGGACCAATGGATGGGAAATTACAAATTTATCTGTAGCTTGTCACCTTTAGCCCTTACAGTTAGGGGCTGTTTCTAAATGCCTTAAGCACAGGCAAATACCAAATCATTCTAGCCTGTGGGCATTGATAATTGGAAAACTGGGGCATGAATGGCTAGGCTTACAAAGGCTCTAGAGCCATTAGCTCAGTAACCTCCTATGATGCTGTGATCTTATGAACTCAAAATGCCACATAGTGAGGTAAGAAATACATTTTGCTTACCCTTTTTTTACTTTAATTGAAGTTTCATTAAAGATATTATTTCATGCTCCACAGCTATGTTTTCATATCTCATTGCATCTGCTAACATAGTTATAACACCATCTGATCTCTTTTCCTGATATTCTGAAATAATCTAACAGCCAAGAAAATCTCTTAACATATGTTGCGATTTTACCCACGACTCTATTAGTACACAAAGATTAAGTTTTGTTTTGGCACTTCATAGAATAAAAATATCCAGCTTTGAATAAATACTTTGCATATTAAGCAGGGTACAAGACAATACAATAATCTAATAAATCATTAAGCAGTCATTATTTAACAGCAATGAATACTATTACTTAATGAATTTTCAGTAAATTACTTACAATTTTCAAAGTCTTGAGTTACTTTCACACTCACATATCAATAAGCATTACGTATAAATCTAAATATCACTGTCTCAAATGTCACTCAAAACATACATAAAATAATAACATTTTCAATTTTATATTCTGATACATGGCAGCAACATTCTTCCTTAAATGACAACATGCAACTCACGAGACTAAATAAACTTTTGTAATCTCGGAGTAGCTCATGCTATTGAATTTAGTCTTATCTTTAATAAACCTAATAAACTGATATGTGAATCTATTCATTGGTAGATACCTGCCTTTCAAAAAAGAAAAAGGTTTAGTATCAATTTTAGATTCACTGGCCTCTTCCAGAAGAAAATGTAGCCAAACAGAAGAGGAAGATTTTATGTCCTCTGAACACACTGAAATTATCAAAAGATTTCTCAGAAGGTTCATCTCATAGCATAGGCTAATGAGTGGTATTTTTAGATCTCCGTTCTACCTTGTAAATAATTTATCGACAGATATTGATAAATTTGCTTACAATATAGATAGCAAGTATTCTGGATTTACTGAATTTTTACCCAGTGACTACAGTTCAATGTCTCACATGCCACAGAAGCTTATTGGTGTAAATGGAATCAGTCATGAGCGGGTCAGGCAATGTTATCCTTTCTGTTAAGTGTCTCTTTCAAGGCAGGCGCATGAAAGATGCAGCACATGGACTGCACCTTGTAGATTTAATGAAATAGTGCCCACAGAGACAATTTGGTACACCCAATACAACATTTTCCAAAATCAAAGAATCTGTCTCTTTTTCTTGCCACCTGCTGAATTACTGCCCATAAATGCTGTAATTCCAATCAACTATGAAGGACTATGGCCCCCGTTCATGTATCTTCTAAAGAGTTCCCTTACTATAATGACTATTTCAGTCTAACTAATTACATTAATGTAACTACTTGGATATTGGCTGTTTTACAGACATTTGTAGCTTAGACAAACAGTGCACCATCACATTTGGGACTGCCTGGCATTAGTACACATTATACAACATTAGCATTTGCCTGATGTCATCATTGAATGCAATGATCTGGTTTTATGGGTGCCACTTCAGCAAAGGATCTCTGCTCACCATTTGAGAAAGTTCAGGTACTATTTCTTCTCATCAATAGTTAGGTGGCCTGTACCATGCACATTACAGCTGTAGCTAGAAAAAATGGTACCTGGTCTGTTGAGCAGTCAGTGGCAGTGTGTTAATTTAATTCATAGGTACTTAAATGATGGGTCCCTAACATGATGTATGTGTAGGGCCATTGTGCAGTAGACAAAATATACTTTCTAATAGGCATAATGGCCTCTGCAGTCTGTGAGGTGGGCTGTGTGAAGAGATAAGAAGGGACCTGAATGCTGGGGAAGACCATGATCACATTATACTTGCATGCAGGATATGGAACGCCCATTTGTGGCACCAAGCAGTCAAAAGTGTAGTCACTTATGAGACATAAAGATGGCCAAAGCTGAGAGTCATAGGTCCATAGGTTTTGTTGTATCAGCATTCAAGAACCATGACTGGCATTATCCGCGTTTGTAATTTTATTTTTCTATGTTGTTATCAATATTGATTATACTATTGTAAATGATGCTCATGACTTTACTTCAAGCGGGTATTTAATCCAAAGAACTGGTACTCATTAGGTAATGATCCATCCTAGTTTTCCTATACTTCAGTTAATTGTAAGCAATAGGTGGCATCATCTTTTACCCATCCTCTTGTGTGTCTTAGATACACATTTTAGAATAAAATCAGGTCATTTACAGCTTTATACACTAACTATAATTCCACACCTAATAGTTTGCTGGACAGAAAGAATGCAGTTAAATTACTTCTGAAATCTATCAAATTAGCTCATGGTTTGTAGTCCCTGTATTATATGTTCTTCTTGTGCATCTACAGGCTTGTTGCTTCACTTATTATAATAGGTCTGATTTGGGATATGATTGGGTATAATGATGCAGTCTGCTAGTTATGCCCTTAAGAATGAGATGTGCTGATGCTCAATGGGAATGAGGAGAGACAAAGGATAAAATACGAATGAGGTGTCCAACACAGTAAGCTTTAATGACTTTATCTGCAACATACCAATAAACTTGGTTTATCATATATATATATATATATATATATATATATATATATATATATATATATATATATATATATATATACAGGCTCTCATGTCTTTTCTTCCCCTGTTTATCATAAGTAGTTCTTCATGCAGTTAGTTATCAGAGTACATTTCTTTTTTCACAAACTTGATGATACTACATCCAGCGGTGCTGAGAATAAACAATTGTTTTGCATCAAGTACTGATTTTCCTAATTTGTGTAAAATAATTTTTCCATCCTTCATGCAAGTAAATATCAATGTTATCCTTAAGCATTATTTTACCTCCATTTTGTATCCATAGTACTCCAGGTATGAGATACATATTTATTTAGTTAACCTTTGTTGATCAGATTAGTTCCACTAGGCTAGACGCTTCTTTTCAAGGGGAGACCAACTGTGGTATTTATACTACTAGTGGAAGTTTGGCCAGGGCATATGGCAACTTCTATTCTTTTTTCATGGGTGTTGCTGGATCTTTTACAGTCACCTGAGCTACCACCAAGGCAAACAGATGGGGCCTCAGTTTAACATCTCATCCAATAGCTGGCACACTCAGGAATGCAGCTTCACCTTATAACTGAGCTCCCCTTGGATAACACTACATTGTACTTTTATGGGACAGTCCCAACATGGTGACCAGTAATTTTGCATGTCTGAAGTACTGGCATGCATAGCTCACCACTGTATACTATGCACGACTGCATAGCACTTACAAAGGCAGTAAGGCTTTTGTGTACCACTCGTGCCTAGGATTTACAGCAGTGAAATTCATGATATTAAACAATGCAGAAAATGCCTCTAAGCAGCTGTGGACTATATATCCACATCCACTACTCAAAACATCTCAAATTCATCAAAAAATCAAGCAATTTTATTGTTTAAAAATGTCTAAAAATATTATATTTAGACATATCTATATTTAGCTGAAGTGTTTGTGTGCCTCCTATTTGCTTTGAATATTGCTGATATGTGGCTGCATTTTTTTCCTTCCCACCCATCCAGTTCTTGTTGTTTTCTTAAATTTTGTGGCTTTTGAGTTGCCCACCTCTACTGTAAACCTCATTTTAGACACCCCTCCCAGTCCCATCACATCAGCTCATTCTACTTGGTAGAGAGAGATCATTTGGGAAGGCCTACTCTCTTAGTTTCTCAGCCTTGAACTATCATGTTTCCTCCCTTCCCATCTAACATAAAGAAAGAAAAAATGCACTTTATTCATCTGCTTTTAATGTATCTGTGCTTTTTCCTACTTTATTACTTTATTTTGCTTTTGCTGCTTGTTCTTAAAAGTATTCAATTGCATTTATTATGCTGCATTTATTACTGCTTGTTAATAGCCTGATTAATTTGCAACTGTTGGTCTAAGCCTTTTGGTTTAAGCACTTAGGCTTCAGGCCAGTTGTTTTACATTAGGAAGGTTTGTGGTCTAAACTCTTGTGGCAGGAGAGGTAGCTTGCATCCTTCTAAGTTGGGAATTGCTGGTTGAAGGCTTAGCATGTCTTGTTGTTCTAAAAGTGTCTTAGTTCTGATTTAAGCACTTGGTCTTCAGGCCAGTTATTTTACATTAAGAAGGTTTGTGGTCTATACTCTTGTGGGAGGAGAGGGCAGATTATGCCCTTCTGAGTTGGGAATTGGAGGTTGAAAGTTTATTGTGCCTGCTTATTTGAACTGTTTATTTCTGAAATTGGTACACCTTGTTTGCTGTAGCATAGACTAAATTCAGACTTGCTGAATCTAGTTCTGTTTGTATAACTTGAGCATTAATCCAGGCCATCTTTTTTTGGAGAGGGTTCCCCTGCACCCTAGTGGCAGGAGTGTGCAGTTAGAAGAACTCATCTCATTGAGGGTTGTTGGAACAGGGCTCAATTTTAAGCTTTTTTATGGATTAATTGGTTAATTTGTTTAAATCAGTCTGCTCTTGTTTTCTACTGTTATATTTAAGTGTGTTTCTGTTCTTCTATGCTAAATCGACCTAAAGAGAGTTTAAATATCTCTAGCATAGTCTGGGTACAGGTTCTGCTATATCCAGATCTGTTTGTGTGATTCCTGTGTTCCTTCTCTGTCATCTTGTGTTGGCCAGGGCCTGTCTGCACTTAGAGAGAGTAAGTGAACTGGTTGGAACTGGTCTGGCATAGGGTGTTTAGCTAAGAGCTCATGGACAAGGGTTGATTGGTCAATTCCAGTGTTTCTATATTACTTTCATTTTTATGACATTTAAACCCCAAATTTGCATAAGTTTGTGCTTGTATGTCATGCACCACGGCTGTGCTGTTTTAACCCTTTGAAAGGTATCTCAGCTGCACTTTTTTCCTAACCAGCACTCCTGTGTAAGTGAGGCCCTCACTTGCAGCTACTGTATTGATTTTATCCAGCCCTACTCATAGCTATAGGTACTGTCCTTAGATAGTACCCACTCTATTATCTCTGACCTCTCTTCCACAGATTCTGACAACCATGGTTGGACAATTCCTATTTTTTTTCCTGCTAGTCTGGTTGATATGGGCATCCAGTGACAGTGTAGCAACTTTCTTATGTTATGTACATAGACAACCCTCTACTACTACCACATAGGAACACAATATTTTAGAGATGCAATTGCATTAAGAACTTAGAAAACTTGCTGTCTCAGTCACAAGCCAGAACAACTGACACGAAGAAGGTTGTCTGTGCAAACATGACAAACACCACACCTCTAACACTACCACCACCTGTACAACACACTTCTACATATGAGAAGGTTCTCAACAAAAATATACCTGAACAAAAGAGACCTCCAAAGCAAAAAACACACACGCACATCACAACCCACAGCACCAAGCACCACACATAGTGCACATGCCTGTGTCTCACAGCATCTAAGGCATAGCCACAAACCCAACATATTAATCATAGGAGACTATCATGACACACACAGATGTGCCGCTCACCAGGCTAGACAAGGAGAAAGTCACGGTAAGTTGCTTGTCAGGTGCTAGAATCCACCATATCACACACACACTCAAGTCTCTTAACAATAGGTACTGTTTTGACTCTGTTATAGTGCATGTCGGTGTGAATTACTTGAGACGTACCTCTCTGGACTATATGAAGAAAAACATGATTGAGCTCACAGAACATGTGTCCCAGGCAAGTACGTCCCTAGCCTTCAGCAGCATTCTATCCTTAGCTTGAATGATGCCTGAATCTAAACAGAAAATGATTGACTTTAACAATTGGCTTAGTTTCTGGTGTCATTCCAAGGGGATCTAGTACCTGACAGCCTGGGAGGACATGATTGACAGACCACAATGCTTTGCCAGAGATAGCCTTCATCTGTCTCCCCTGTGCTTCAGGCTTCTGACAAAGGCTCTTGCCTCCCCCATAGCGCCTTTTTAGGCAAAGCTCTGAGCACAAAATTACCAACATGAAAAATTCTTCTAAATGAAATTTAAAGGTCATGCTGCTAAATGCTAAGAGTCTTAATATGAAATTGCACTCATTGCAAGCATTTATCACCCTGGAGGATGCTGACATTTGTCCAGTCAATAAAACCTGGTTCAATGCTGCAGAGAGTACCCCAGCCTTATCAGGTTACTCATTCTACCATATTTTCAGACCCCAAATAGAGGGCTACAATGCCAAAAAATCTGGAGTTTCAATATTTACCAAAGACATGCACACCTCCAGGCTGGTCAAATGGTATGATGCACAGGAGATACTCCAAGTGCAGTTAACTTTTGACAAAACACCTATTCAAATCATAGCTAGCTACAGACCCCCAACCATGACTCAGACGCCCATTCCACCTATCTGGACTTACTTGAATCCATGAAGATTCAATCATCTACCTGAAACCTGGGTGATGTTAACTACCCAACCATAGAGTGAAAGACTTATTCTAGCCCAAACATAAATGCCCAGAGATTCCTTGACTTTGCAAATGTCAATGCATTGGATCAGGTGGTCATTACCCCTATGAGAGGTGAAAATATCCTGGACCTGGTACTAACCAACATGTAGCACTCCTACAGTGTCATCCTCCTTGGTAAGATCTGACCATAAAGTGATCACTTTTGAAGTCATCACCTCTCCTGCCCCCCCCCCCCTTGTCAGGGTCAAACAAAAAAACTTTTCCAAACATAACTACAGTCTCCTGAGAGCAGGTATAAGCTGCTTCACAGCCACCATCCCTTCAGTTGGAACTAGAACTAATGTCCAAGCCTACACCAAAAAACTATATCAGCACCTACAGTACATATCTGTATGGACTCAGCAATACCTGACAGGACCAAATCATCTTCCTCAAGGAAGATTAAACCTGTCTGGTGGACAGCAGCAATAAACAAACTCTATAATAAAAGGTAAAAAATTGCTGGCCAGGACCAAGAAGGAACAGGTGCTAAGTTGGAAGCAATATCTCCTTTGCCTGAACAAGAAAGTAAGGTCACTGGTAAAATACTCTAAGGCTAACTTTGAGTCCAAAGTGGCCAGATGTACTAAGGGCAATCACAAGGCCTTCTTTACATACATCCACAGTCTCAAAGGTAACACCCAAATTTGCTCTGAACTGGTGGTCAAGAACACCACATACACAAACACTGTAGATATAGCCAACCTGCTGGCAGACAGGTTCAGTGAAAGCTTCACCCCCCCCGTCCCCCCCAATCACTAAACCAGGACATCCCCAGCACCTGCCCCCTTCCTCTCATCACCAGGGAACAGATCTTTAATGCCCTCTGAAGTTGTGAGGGACTTTGGACACCCAGGTTGATAGCAACCTTACTTTTGACCACCATGTTGCCTCCATTGTATGGAAGGCTTTCTACATAGCCCACCTCATAAGTAAGGGTTTTTCATCCAGAAACAAGGAGGTCATAACATCCCTGTACTCCTCCCTTATCAGACCCATTATCGAGTACAATGCCCCCTTCAGCATGTACCTCGCCAAACACATGCAGCAGCTGGAGAGATCACAGAAGTTCCTGACCAAGAAAATCCAGGGTCTCAAACACCTGTAATATACAGATAGGCTAAAAGCTCTGTCTCTCTACTCAGTCTCATACAGACTGCTCAGAGGTGACCTGTGTCTGGCATACAAGGCCATCTCAGACCAAGCCTTGATGGAGTTGCTGCATATCAATAACTCAAAATCCACTCAGGCAACCCACATGCAAGGCCTAAGCCTAGTCTGTGAAATTAATATAACTTGTTGGCAGGATAGATTTGTGTCCCAGAGACTCCCCCATCTGTGGGATAAACTACCTCTCCATATTAAGTAGTTTACCTCACTAGCCCTCTTTAAGAGAAACCTGGATGACTGGATAGGAAACAGAAAATATACCCCTGAAATCCCACCTGTGTCCCTGCTGGTGTGGGAAAATGGGCAAAATTCTTGGCTAGGCTTATAAGAGCCTCCAGGCCAGTAGCCTAGTATTATCCTACGAACCTATGAACAAATAAACTTTACAAGTAAAATCAACAAAGTAAGCACTTTAGATTCTAATTATAATTTCAAGAAACTTCATCAAAGTTCAGCCTTGTCTCTTCACTAAAGTATAAATTACATCACCATAACATTAAGTTAGACACACCCCTAGGAGAACCAATCACAGTTATCCAAACAATACCCTATCTCCAAATGAATAAGCATGCCCACTTAAACACCTATAAACACACACAATCCATTAGACCTAAAAACATTTTCATGGTAAAACTAAACTCATCTTTTCAGGGCTTTTAATTTCAAAATACTTTTAATAGACAAAGTCTTGCTCAGGCCTGGCCAATAATTCCCATTCAAATGTATCTGCCAGGGAAGCTTGGACTTTTCTAATAACAACGGGTGCACCCCTCTCCTTTCACTTATTTTCAGGGATTCCAATATAACAAATTTAAACTCATGCCCTTGATTTTCAAAACAGTGTTTAGCAAGGCATTGGTTTCTTTTTTTAAGCTTTATGTCCCTCAAATGTTCCCAAATCCATTTTTTTCATTTTCACTCTGTTTTTCCAACACAGAAACACAGATAATGGGAGCATAGGGCACAATATACTACTTTATCTGAGTTACAAGAAAAACTCCCGTAAATTTTAATCTTCACACCATTAATAGTAATCTCGCTCACTTCTAAAATATGTGAGCAATAAGAACAAGCCCCGCCCCCGCATTTATGCATATATTGCTTATTGGTGTTTAATTGGGCAAGCTTTTTCATTTGGAGATGGGGTATTGTTTGGATGTCTATGACTGGTTCTCCTAGGGTGATATGTAACTTAATGTTATGGTGATGTAATTTATCTTTTATTTAAATAGTGAAGGGATGAGAATGAACTTTGTTTGATGAAGTTTCTTGGAATTATAATTAGAAACAAAAGCTCTTATTTTACTGATTTTACTTGTAAAGTTTATTTGTAAAGCTTTTAGACATTTTAAACAATAAAATTGCTTGATTTTTGATGAATACAAGCCATTTTGGGTACTGGACATGGATATATACTTTTGTGTTTGTTTGGTTCTTGGGGTCGTTCATGGTAGCTGTGGACTATGATTGTGCATAATATTTCATGTCTCATAGTTCTGAGTTGTCTGCATATTTTGCTCTTGTTATTCTTTAGATATTATTGTATCAAAATGCAACAGACCAGATAAGCGTTTTCATGATAAGGACTGTTTTTACCTTCAGTGAATAGCTTATAATGCTTATGAAGCTAATTTGCAATCATTATAATTTATTTACTTCCACTTAACCGTCTACGTACCCATTAAACTATGTAACGTCTAACACTGATATGAATGGGATTCTCCATAAAGTCCTTGAGAGGAATAGGTTAATAGGTTCTAAAGTGTATACCAGGCTAATGACTACAAGGGCCTTTTTAAGCTTAGCCATGCATCTCAAATCTCTGACAAGTTCTGATACCCTTGATAAGTGTAAGCAGGGGTTTAGAAGATTAAACATTTACAAGCAGAGTCCTGGGAGATGAACAATTTACATGATACCTGTGTCCATTAGAGACATAGATGTCAGACAAGGGATGCATTTCCTGTACCCCATCCAGTTGTCAGAGTTAGTCCTGAACTGTATTAGGAGGAATTCTGCTTCACATGGATGGGGAACCTGTTCCAGAGAAGGGGTAGTCTCTGGGATACAGACTTGTCTCTCCAGCAGATCCTATTTATATCTTAGGCAAGGTTTAAATCTTTAGAATGGGTAATTCTGATGAAAGATACACCTACTCCCCATCAGGGAATCAAACCTTGGTCTCCTATGTGATAGGCAGGGATACTTGCCACTATACTAACAATAAATACAATAAAATGTCTTTAAATGATTTTATTATATAACATTAAGTCATTCCTTCATTTAGACATCCCCAACCAGTGTTATCACTTCAAAAATGCAACCATATTAAGCAGGAAAGATTTTCTTTTACAAAACCATATTGTCCTGTTTGGGTCTTGGTGAAGCCACAACCCCATTCTAAGTGGTTATTCTTTGTCCCATTGAAGCCCAAAGTGGACATAAAATTGTTCCATTTTAGTGAGTTTACCCCCCCCCCCATTTTGAGTGCAAATAAAGTGCTGGCATTTCATGTTTTTTTTTTTTTATTATTTTGTTTTTTATTTCAGATCCTGACTTCATTCAGTAAATGGGAGGACATTTTCAAGGCAGTTCATGGAAGGTGCACCTACTTACTTAGTTTGACTGTCTCACTCATTTAATGGGCCAATCAAGGTAGCATATTAATCATACTCACATGTCCCAACCTCTCAGCTATCAAAATCCTAGAGGAGACCAACAAGAATCAAAGATGTAGTTCCAACTTCATAGCATTCAAAATTCACTTATGCATAAATTCACACCCCTGGTGGTCAGGGTGCAGTGCATAAATGTTTGCCTTATTAAAGAGCTAGGCCCATTAAATTAGGACCCTTGTTGTGGTGCTAATAGATGCACAACTGCACAGCTTCATCACAAGTTGCAGAACACCCAAAGCAAGCCAAGCCATTTGACTACGTATATGCAGGGCATGCACATCATCAAGGCGACTTTTGGAATGCGATCCCCATTATGCAGAGCATGCACATCATCAAGGCGACCTTTGGAATGTGACCCCCTTCCCTATGGATGCTTTGGGTATGCACAGAAGACACTGATGCTTATTTAAAATATCCCATCCCAAGCATTAAAATGACAGCAATCACTACCGGTGCACTCGAGTCTCATCTTAGGGGAAAAGAATGAGTTATGGAGCTCTTGCCCCTCTCGGGGAATGCATGAGTCTATCTGTGAAACTAGGGATTAATACACAATCAGGGAGCAGCCAAAGCAAAAATGATAATACAAAAATGCCATTGAAACTTGCATATTAACTAAGACAATTTAGTTATAAAATATTTATAAAAGTTACTATATGTAACAGACAGACTCACTATATATACTGGCACCTTGGCTTTTGCCTTGACATCTACATCAATAGGTTAACATTTTGCTTTTATTGTGTGCAGTTTCATTAACAATTGAAAAGAAACTGGTGAGTATACAGTACTGGCAGCAGTGAAGTTTGTATTTATCTTGTCTTGGATTAAGGTATTGTAATAGTGCAGGTGCTATTTGACATAGCACAGCCTTGTCTCTTTGGTAGCAAGACAGTTACTGGGCACAATCTTTCTCATCCAGTTGACCCTCTGACAATTTGGACTGGTTCGCTAGTCAAAAAGAGAAGATGTGAAAACAGATTTCTCATCTTTGTGCTTGTGAACCATCAATGGGGCACCTTATGACGAACAAAGATTCTGCAGATCTTACACAATACAAACAAGATTCACACTACTAGTCAGTTCCTGGCTTTAGTGTCTCTGTGTGTCCTTCTTGTGTCTGTGTGGGCTTTCAGTGGTTGCAATGTTCCTTGCACATTCCACACACATACTATTAGGCAAACTCATTATTTTCTAAAGTGTGTGTGTATGTGTGTGTGTGTATGTGTGTGTGTGTGTGTGTGTATGTGTGTGTGTGTGTGTGTGTGTGTGTGTGTGTGTATACTCATCCTACAAAAGATCATCACACCATCAAATACTGGTTCTCTGCTTTGAACCCACTGCTTACTGGAATATTTCTGGTTCATAGTCTCCCGCTCCCCTGCAACCTGCAAAGGATAAACCAAGTATGGGAGAAAGTGGCGACAATGGCCCAAACTCAGAAAAACATTTTATTTGTTACTCTCATTGACATAAAATTAATATCAGAGTTTGTCACTACTTGGACATGAAGCCCTAGTAAATAATTTAATAGAGTTCATTTTAGCATTATGCAACCCAATCACAATAGATCCACCCATATGTACCACTGAATGACTTAGCTGTATAGATGCAGTATAAAAGTCTTCATTCAAAAGTAAGCAGGTGCCCAATCTATGTTTACTTTACCTCATTCTGTGCAAGCACATCCCTTTACATACTTTTGGGGACCCATAGTAATCCAACATTTGTTTTCCCCAGACTATTCCACAATAGATAAAGGGTAGAGCAGTGTCTTGGAAAGAAACCATTTCATTTACATTTAGATTAATTAAATGTCCAAGGCTTGTGTAAGTTCATAGCTGATCTTATGTAGCAGTTTAACAGCAACTATTTGAAACCCATTAGGAAGAGTATTTTAGAGCTCCCCATATCAACACACTGAATATGCTTCTGATACTTTATACGGTCTAACAATGAACAAACATAATCCATTTGTATAGTTAAATTATACTTCATAAACACAACGTAGCTTGTTTACTTAGTCTTACTTTTACTCTTAAAGACTCTGGCTGTATGTAGTATCAACATGCAGCCATTTACTAAAGCTTGGATGGATGGCTGAATCTCTGCATTCAGCCAGTGCAACTCAGCAACAGTCAGTGATGGCTCTCCAACTTAGAAGCAACAGCAAAATGCAAGCAACAACAATAAGAATGAATTTGTCTCTCTGTCATACCTCTCAAAGATCCCCTTAATTTTGACTCACATTTTTGACTCGATCCTCATAAAATGTTTAACTTTCTAGTAAATCAGTGAGGGTTACAGCCAGAGAGCAATGTTAGATTTCATACTTGTTATTGTTTGAAAAAATCCTCTTAGGTTCATAGGTTCATAGGTGGGTACTAAGCTATCTGCACGAAGGCATTTATAAGCCTAGCCAGAATGTGTTGGCTTTTGCCACCCCCTTAGATTTGTTCCCTGTGCCTCTGTCCAGCAGAGCCACTAAAATGATCCCCGAGGTAAACTTTCTGTTTCCCATCCACTCGTCAAGGTTTCTTTTGAAGAGTGTTAGTGAGGAGCTCTGCCTAATGTAGATTGGGATCTTGTTCCAAAGCATGCAAAGTCTCTGGGACAGGAATCTGCCCCTCCAGCACGTCCTATTTATTGTTGTGGTGAGGTTTAGATCCCTAGAGAATGTTGCTCGAGGGGATAAGGTTTTCTTTAGGTGGATCATGTCCATCAATTCTGGGTTAGACATGGCCTTGTATTTCAGGCAGAGATCACCTCTGAGTAGGAGGTATGCAACCAAGTACAGCTGGAGTTTCTTCAGTCAAGCTGCATAGGGCATCTGTTTGATGCCAGTGATCCTCTTGGTGAGGTACTTCTGTGGTCTTTCCAGCTGTTGCAGGTATCTTGTAAGGTACATCTCAAATGCGACATTGTACTCTATGATGGGTCTGATGAGTGATGAGTAGAGGGGCACAATGACCTCTTTTGATCTGGATGCAAACCCTTTTGTGATTAGGTGGGCCACGTAGAAGGAATTTTTAACCACTTTGGCAATGTGGTTATCAAAGGTGAGATTACTATCTACTTGTGTCCCCAGATCCCTTATTACGTCTTCTGTATTTAGGGGACTACCACCTATGTGGTAGTTTGTGGGTACTTTGTTTTTTCCAAAGGGGGTGACTATGCACTTTTTGGCATTTAGCTTGAGGCCATGATTTTGACACCAGGTATCTGTCTCAGTGAGACCCTTTTGGAGGATGTCTGTGTCAGCTAGAGAGTCAATTATAGCCCCTAGTTTGCAGTCGTCTGTGAACTTGGTCAGCCTAGTCATCCTGTGCTTGCCTGTACCTCTGAGAAGTATATGCCAAACAGGAGGGGTCCTAGGACTGAGCCCTGGTGACCACCAATTGTAACCGGTTTAAAGTTGAAACTAGTTTCCTCGACTCTCACCATGTGGGTTCTGTCCATGAGCCAGTTGGCAACCCATCTTGTGATGTAGGGGCTTATGTTCAGGATGGTGAGCTTGTCTATAATACCAGAATAGAGAATGGTGTCGAAGGCCTTAGCGAGGTCTAGGTAGGCTGTGTGTACCACCTTTCCCCTCGTCTATAGCCTTGGTAACTGTCTCAAAGTATTCCACCAGGTTTAGGAGGCATGGTCTGCCCTTAACAAAGCGGAAATGGGTAGGGTCCAGTGTTTGGAGGTTCCCAATGTCTCTGTTAATGAGTTCCATGATGATGCGCTCCATAGCCTTGCAGACCAAGCTAGTCAGGCTTATAAGGCAATAGTTGCCAGGGTCTGTTGTGGCTCCACCTTTGTGGAATGGAATAACTGCTGCTGTGCCACTCTATGGGTATGTAGCCTGTGAAGTGGCTGAGTTTGAACAGTGTGTTTAGGTGAGGGGTTAGTTCATCTTTGAACTCATGTAGGATGCAGCCTGGGACACCACCCGGTCCCATTGATGCTGTGTTTTTGGCTTTGGAGAGGGCTGTTTTAACCTGAGTGTCTGTGATTTCAGGGACTCTACATTCTTCTGGTATGGTTATGGGCCCTTTTGGGGGTGAGAGGGGGGTGAAGTTTGTGCTGAACCTGTCTGCCAGGATGTTGGCAATATTGGTCAATTCAGTGTATTTTGTGCCATTCTGCACTAACTCTGAGCAGATCTGAGCATTGCCACTTAGATTCTTGACATAGCTAAAGAATGCCTTGTAGTTATCTTTGGAGTCCTTGACAATTTTTCTTTCAAAGTTTTCTTTGGATGATTTTATGAGGGATCGTAGTTTCTTGCTGATACTGATCAGGAATGTTTTCCTTCTTGAGATTTTACTCTTTTCTATACTAGTTTCCTCCTTCTATTATATAGCTTGTTTATGGCAGGAGTCCACCAGACTGGTTTCCTTTTCTTGAAGGAGTGAGTCTTGGTTTTGCTTGATGCAAAATTGGTTAGTCTTTTAACTTTTAAATCAGTTTCCTTAATTCAGCCCTTTATCCTCACATTATTTTTGGATTTGTCCCTGATTTGTAAGCAAAGAAGTTGAGAGCTATGACTCTAAGTCCCAAAATCTCACAGCAGCACTGTCTACAGAGTTCTCTACTCCAATAGATTTTATTTTTATCCCATTGGCACATGCTACAAAAAAACTGTCGTGTTTTTTTTTTTTTTTGTGTATTTGTTACCTGCACTCTGTTTACTTTGCTACCAGTAGTAAACACAAACCAGGCATGCAAACTTGTGTATTAAGATGGATACAAGCTGATTCTTACCTCAGCATGATGGTACTACCCTATGTTTTGAAAGTACTGTGAGATTGAAGCTAATTCTCTACAACTTAGCCAATCAAATTGAAACTGAGGGCAGTGGATCAGAAACAATTTGGAAAGCTAAAATATGAGCACTCTGCAAAGTGCCGAACAGTTGAAAAATATGAATCAAACTATAATTATTTAATTCCCTGAAAGCTGACATTAATAAATATTCATTTTGTAATAGTCATGCAGGATGTAAGGCAGGGAATAGAAACGGAAGCTGAAAGCTAGAGGCCACTGAGGCTTTAAAGAGGCAAGGATGTTTGGAACCAGTAAAATCACAGACATCTATTGAAGCAGAATGGTGGTAGTTATATTTAAAAAAAAATGTAATTTACATTATCTGCATTAGTAGGGTGGGATATATAATTTTCTGAAACATCTTATGAGGTATAATATAAAACGTTGCAAAACGAAAGTTTATTTTATTATTAAAATGAAAAATATCCATTGGTTTGGTTAATGATGAAGTCTCATCCTCATGCTGTTAGTATGATCATCTGAAAAAAATGGCAGTCCTAGGTTTTGTTTGGAGTTGCATCCTGTTTGTATGGGAAAGAACATCCTTGTTAAATGTGTTAAAAGGAAGGGAAGTCTTGTTTGGAGTTTGTTGGAGAAGCACAGAACTGATCTGCTTTGTTGATAGTGAAAGATTCAATAAAAATGCAACCTTTATAGTTCACTGTTTCCAATATGGTGTCTTTGAATTCTATATTAATTGGTTCCTTTTGACAAAGAATCTATTGTTCCTCTTTTGAGTTCTCTTCTGCTTCCAGCTTTCCATTACTGCGTGTGCACATGTGAGAACATGCTTGTGTGTGTGTGTGTGTGTGTGTGTGTGTGTGTGTGTGTGTGTGTGTGTGTGTGTGTGTGTGTGTGTGTGTGTGTGTGTGTGTTATACAATGTAGTAGTTTTCATGTCTTGAACTCACTGAGTGCCAACAGATACTTCAGCTTCCCTTTGCCCCTGACCTGGATAAAATGGATATAACAGGTATAGGGAATGAATGAAGGATATTTGGCCTGCTGGGGTCACTTTGGCATTTTCCAGGGTCTGGCTCAACTAGCACCCTGTGAGGTCCAAAGAACATGTGTCCCACCCCTAAGATGAAAAGGGGAAAAAAAAGTACAGCAATGAATTCATGCACTCACTACAACACTTCAAGAGTAGAGCAAAGAAAAAAAACATCTTTCAAACTTTCAGATTACTGTAGGAAGCTCATTGACTACTATTGTAGGGGCAGTAGTAAGGCAGCCAGGTCTGTCTGAGTTAGAAAATACACAGGGAGGCTTAAAATTAGATTGTTTTCTCAGTCATAAGACTTAGTTGTTTGGTGTTAATCTTCACTTAGGAACCACTTCTGCTTTGCTTTTACATAAAAAAGTTCTGGGATCATCCATCTTGTAGCAGAAGGTCTTTTCCTGATCTCTCTGAGTTGGGAATCACTCCAGGGAACTCAAAGTGTACTTATTTATTGGCTAGAAGTCACAAGAATTAGTTTGTAGATTTTTTTCTGTCTGTTATAAATAAGGCACATTTGCATAGAACTGTTCACTGCACTGTGGCAGTTAACAGTACCCTGTATAGTAGCAACCTATAACACTAGTACTTAGGGCTCTAACCTGTAACATAGAAAGCCTTTGTATGGTGCCATGCTTAAGGAAGCTATTTAGCCATCAAACAGCACTAATATTAGATCATAACACTATCTAACATCTAGTCTAAACCCTAGACACAACTCAGGTGACCCCTATAAAACCAATTCCTTAAACCATAATTGCCTAACCCGAATACAGATCCTGACAACATGGGTTTGCAATTTGGTAATGATCATGTGCCCAGCTTGGTGGATATGGACTACATGAAACCATGTAGCAATTGTGTCATGCACTCAGACAACATTTTAATCCTTAAAGAGACTAATACAGTATGTGAGAGATGTGCATACATAACTTTCTCGGAGGCAAAAATCTTGCTTACAAACAAGGCTGTCAAGGACATGCGCACACACACACACACACACACACACACACACACACACACACACACACACACACTACATCCTTCATATACACTGTTCACCACACACATAGACCTTCTTATGCTGAGGCACTTAAAAGAAGCCTTTCCAAACTTCAAAGACCTCCATATCCATCAAACAGCAACACCTATCCTCTGCAATCACTAAAACGCACACCAAAAGCAACACCTAACACCACACATAACCCTAAAGCCAATGATCCCCCAAGAACAAAGCCCATAAGGCAATAAAACACTTTACCTAGTACTCTTGTCATAGGAGACTCTGTTGTATGACACACAGATGCCTCTCTCATCCAGCTCAATAAGGAAAAGTTAAAGGTGAGCTGCCTGTTTGGAGCTAAGATCCACAATATCACACACACATTCAGGTCACTGTACCACATGTATCAATATGGTTCTATCATAGTTCATGTGGGTGTAAATGACCTTCAACATACCTCACTGGACTACATGAAAAGAGACATTATGGATCTCTCTGCATATGTCTCACAGACAGGTACTTGCCTTGTAATGATCACCATTCGATCTTCACCAAGGATGATGCCAAAGTATGAACAGAACATGACTAATTTTAATAATTGGCATAGTTTCTGGTGTCACTCCAGTGGAATCTTATATCTGTTAGCATGGGGGGACATGGTTAACAGACCATATTGCTTTGCCAAAGATGGTCTGCACCTGTCCACCCTGGGCTTCCAGATATTGGCTAAAACATTTTCCTCTGCCTTAGAGCCTTTCTAGGCAATCTCAAAAATGGCAAAACCGCCATCATTGCAAACACAACTCAACGTGACCTTAAGGTGTTACTGCTCAATGCTAAAATAAGAAACTCCACACCCTGTAAGCTTTCCTCACTCTGGAGAATGAAGAAATCTGTGTTGTTACCAAGACTTGGTTTAAAGCCGCAGAAAGTATTTCAGTAGTTTAAGGATTCAGCGTCTTCCACATATTTAGACCAGCAGCACAGATCGGTGCTAGAGGTGGTGTTATCTTTATCTACATTTGCAACAAGTACAACTCCAGTTTAGTTAAAAAGGATGATGCCCTGAAGTTCATCCATGTCCAAGTCTCCATAGGCAAGTTCCTCTTCCATGTCCTGGCCAGCTACAGGTCACCCTCTATGACCCAAAAATCTTGTAAGTCTTACATAGACCTACTGGAAGTGCTTTCCATCCATAAAAATACCCTACTCATGGGAGACTTTAACTACCCCTCTAGAGGTTGAGAAACATACACTGCCTATAACTCACAGGCACAATGTTTCCTGGAGTTTATCAATGCAAACACCCTGGACCAGAGAGTGAGCACTCCAACCAGAAGATCAAACATATTGGACCTAGTACTCTCCAACATGGTAGAGATTTGCCATGTGCCATTCACATCCTCATTGTTGAGTTTGGACCACAAAGCTGTCTCCCACAAAATAAAAATCAACTGTAAAAATCCAACTAAATCCGTAACAGTTAGGAACTATTCTAAAGCAAACTACATCCTATAAAGTGCCAGTTTGTCAAAATTCACATCTCCCCCTAATCCGGATAACACAGCTGCTCATACAGAATTATTTACAGAAACCCTGCACAAACATAGAAATAGCTGAACTGAGGCTGATGTACCTACCAGAAGTAAGCCCAGATCTAATATCAAAAACAAACCACATTGGTGGAATCCTTACCTTAACAAGGTATATGACAAAAAAAAAAAAAAACAGTCATGGCCAAAATCAGAAAGATTCACTCTCATAGAGAGAAGAGATCTCTGATTCAACTAAATAAAAACCAAAGAGGTCTAATAAAGTCCAACAAAGCCAATTACAGTGTCAGAGTAACTTCCCAGTCTTAGGACAATCACAAGGCATTCTTCAGCTATATAAAGAACCTTAAGGGTAACACTCAGCAGTCTGCAGAACTGGTGGTAAATGACTCAATCAGGGTGACAAAGTGAATCTACTGGCTGATAAATTTAGCTCTACCTTCACCCCCACTAACCCCTGTGAAACCCCTTCTAACATACCCCCACAATTATCAACAGTAAGCACATTCTGGTGGCTCTGGCCAAGGCTAAAACACTGCTTCAGTGGGCCCCAACAATATCCCTGGTTGCCTCATAAATAGTCTAAAACATGATGTAACAGTAACACTTTAGGCATTCTTCAACTACTGCTTCAAAACAGGTTATGTGCCAGGTGAATGGAGGACACCAAAGCTCATCAGTCTGCATTAGGGTCATACCTCTTAACTGTCCAGATTTTTGCAGACTGTTTTTGCCTCATATTTTTGGTCTGTTTGTCTTAAATTTGATGTTTTCTAGCAAATCACTGAGGACTGAAATCATTGGATAATGTCATAGATTTCAGTTTCAATCTTCACAGTCTTCACAGAATGTATGATAACACAAATCCTGTTATTCCAGCAACTTTTGGGTCTATATCATGTTGTCAAAAGGTGTTTTCATCGAATTCCATTTTATTGGCATGTAAATATTGAACTACCAAAACTTCGAATGGCCACCTCAGTGAATTTTTTCCCAGAGGAAAAAAAATTGATTGGCCGTTGTTGGGAATTTGCCCTTTCATTCTCTGTAGTACAATCTCAGAGTTGGTATATTTATTTAGGGGGTGGGGGGGTGAAGCCTCCCACTTTGTAGGGTCTGGCAGTTTGTTTTGTTTTTGGTTGGCCAAGAGATTTTTTCCCCTAGGAAAAAATTTGCTGAAGTGGCCGTTTGGAGTTTTGGTAGCTGTTTCTGCAAGCCCCATGCATCCCCCCCCATCCCCGCAAATTAAATATACCAACCCCGAGATCACACTACCTTGATGGGAATAACATTTTTATATCTAGTTTTATACTACTGCGACTGACTACACACCAATAACTTATTTCCAGTTATGTGGGATTCGTAGTTTTAAATTTCCAGTATTTTCCAGTTTTAAACTATATTTCCATACCTCTAATTTTAAGCAAGAAAGGCAAAATAAAAATATAATGTGTTGGAAAATGAGTGTTATGTATCGATTTATCTATAGCTATCATTATGTCATTATGTATGTGTATATATATATATATATATATATATATATATATATATGTGTGTGTGTGTGTGTGTGTGTGTGTGTGTGTGTGTGTGTGTGTGTATATATATATATATATATATATATATATATATATATATATATATATATATATATATATATATATATATATATATATATATATATATATATATAAATATATATATATATATATATATATATATATAAAAATATATATATATATATATGGTTCTACCTGACTTCGCCGACAGCAGAAGACCGACATCGAACTGAGCTCCAGAAGATCGAAAGTGAAGAAGACCGACGCGAATCGCGAAAGTGGCAGAACATCGACAATGCAGAAGACCGACACGACGGATGACAACACCAACGCCGAGGATGCCGACATGGGGAAAGGCTGTGTGAGTATGCGGTAGTGACGGACGTTAGGGTGCGAGGCAGGTAAGTGTGGAGATTGACGGTCTGTGGGGATAGGGGTGGGTTAAGTGAGTTAGGGTTAGGAGCGATAGGGGTGGGTTAAGTGAGTTAGGGTTATAAGTGAGTTAGGGTTAGGGGCGATAGGGGTGGGTTAAGTGAGTTAGGGTTAGGAGCGATAGGGGCGGTTAAGTGAGTTAGGGTTAGGGAAGCGTAGGTAAGTGTGTGCGATAGTGGGGACCTTAGGGTTAGGGTAAGGTTTAGTGTGGGCTTGTAAGGATTTTGGTGTGCTTGTGTTGTGTGTGTGGTTTGTGGAATGGGGATGTGTTTTGTTTTTAATTGTTATTGTGGTGTGTGCAGTGTATGGGGTTTCGTGTTTGTGTACCGTCGGTTATTTCGTTGTCGGTTATGTGTGGTTTCGTGTTTATGGACTGTCGAATATGTGGTGTCGGTGATGTGGTTGTCGGTGTTGTGTGGTTTCGACTATGTCAGGTAGAACCATATATATATATATATGGGTCTACTTGAAAAGAACAAAAACCCATATGAACAAATCTCACATTACCAAGGCAACTTAGTCGAAACTGCAAAAGACCAAAAATTTTAAACTGTGAATCCCACATTACCGAAAAGTACTACCTGTATGCCTGTGACCAATCCATCAAGTTATCTTGTTATAAATATCAAAGTGAAAACTAGTGGTTTAAAAATACTCACCCTAAACAGCAATCACAATGTCCCAGCAGACAAACATCCCATAATTCGACATGAACTTAAAGAAACATTAATGTAATCTCATATACTCTGTTCTGTACCCGCACTACTGCTTTCAATTAAAAACATACCTTGCAGACCGACCTGAACTAAAGCAAACATAACCTCAATAAATGACAGATAAAATGAGACTGTCATACTATGGAAAAATCTCCATTTTTTCCTTTGTTTTTGCAGGGGAACAAGCCCACCTGCACCACTCCCATATCACTACAAATTTAATATACCAACTCCGAGATTAAACTACGTTGATGAAAAGGGCATTTTTGTATCTATTTTTATAGTCCTGTGACTCATTACATCTCAGTAACTTTTTTTTCAGTTATGTGGGATTCGTAGTTTTAAATTTGCAGTCTTTTGCTGTTTTGACTAAGTCATCTCGGTAATGTGAGATTCATTCATATGTTTTTTCGTTCTTTTCAGGTAGACGTGAGGAATGCATAGTCTTGGTATACACTGATCTTTATAAATCATTTGATATGATGAAAAATGTTTTTGTTTTCCAGATCAACTGATCCAATAACTTTTGGGGATGGTCAGTGACCCCAAAACTGTAAGTCAGAACAGAAAAGCAAATTAGTTTACAGTTTGGACTTTGTTCTTAGATGTCAGGCCTGTGTTCAGTATTAAGTTTAGTCCTCTAAAGTATTCCTTACTAACCCCCAGATTTAATAAACTCCATGTAGGAACAGTGCACGCCCTACACAGAGTGTACCATGGCCGTGTCTGCAGCTCCCCCTCGGCAGTGCGCCTTTCATACTAATGAAGGCATGCTACTGTGGGTGTGTTACAGTGCTCGAAGATGTGTAACATACCCCCTGTACTGTCAAAGTGCCGGATGGCACTGAAATTAAATGTTAAAATGTCATTTACCTTTTTTTTTATTGTTTCTTCCCTTGTGTTTGCGTGTCACTGCATAGCATTTAGCAACGAACACGTGCCAGACATCTAAAAATAAAAAACAGATGCTTTTAATTTTAATAGAAAAGGTCATGTTTAAGCATAGCTGAGTGGCACAGCACATTGCTCAGTAGTGCTTAAACTTAACTGAAAGCTATATACAAATGTATAGCTAAAATCTGCATGTCTGCATTAGCTCAGTGGTTAGAGTGCAGTAGGTGTACGGTTCAAATGCACAGACAGGCCATTCATCTTTTACATCTGGTAGCATTAATATATCCATTTTTTCTATCTATGTAGTTATTGATCTTTAAGCGGGTTAGTCCAGCTGGTCTACAAGCCCATTTTCAGTGGAGAAATGAGGAGAAAAGCTCCATTTACACACGTGTAAGTTACACCCCAAGATAGCGTAATTAAAATACATAAGGTTAGGTCATGCAAAGTAAAATACATACACATAATAATAAAGTATCATTAAAGAGTAATTAATGTCAATATACTTTTTATTTATAATTTAAAAACCTGGTTTGCCCTTAGCTAACACTGCTAAGCCAAGCCAAGCAATACTTAAACAGGACCTGTTTAAGCAGTACTTGCAATGTGCAGTTCCACTTAGTTGGTTTGCTACTGGTTAGCAATGCCAGTTTAAGCAATCCTCAACTCAGCTAAGCGGGTATGTACAATGTTAAGCATACCTCTGATCTTGTCAGTACCTTTAAGTGCTCAAGAGTGCCTGTATCACTGATTGTTTTTGTTGGTGTCTTCTGCTCCTTCCTCCTTCTCAGCATTGTCTCCCTTTGGATATTTCCCCCACCTCCACTCATTTCACTCAGTCCCCTCCCCCTCTCTTCAGCACTGTCTCCCTTTGGATATTTTCCCCACCTCCACTCATTTTACATAGTCCCCTCCCCTCTCCCTCCACTTCCTCTCCCTAAGTTTATATCTAGTGGTGTTACCTGTGGTGCCATTTCTTTTTAAAGTAACAATCCTGCCCCTCGGTCACTGCTGCAATACGCTGCATGTGTGCTCGCCAGTAAGTTACAGTGCCTGATTACTTTTGTATGTGCTAAACAGCTTTGTATAATGTATTTTTGTCTGACTCCTCTGTTCATTGCTCTGTAATTACACAGTTACTGTTGACAGGTCTCATTGTTTGCTCTGTGCCTGACTGACTTGCTCCACCTTTGTTGTATCCCATCTGCTTTTACATTTTAATTACAAATGCAAGCTTGCTAATTGTTTTTTGCCTGAAATTCCCATCCATGTGGTACTTGCTAAACAGCATGGAAACTCTCTACCTGTGCACAACCTGGTTAAAACTTCTCTAATGTGTATGAGCATTTAAATGTGATAACTCACATGCTCCTGTGTGGCAAATGCTTACCAGTGTACTATATCCTTACCCACATCCTCCCAGTTCAGAGCCTGCTCATCTAAGCTCACTCTTAAATGTGTGCGGGCATTTTATGTGCTTAGTCTCTGCTCCTGTTTAGTATTCAGCATTTCTGCTTTGCTACCTGACCTAACTGATTCCTACAATACAGTTTAATAGCGGACCATATTTTCAATGACACATAATGCTTAGAGCGTGTACAGCAGTGCCTTCCTCCCATACAGTGTATTGTAAAATATCTTTCAGCCCTGCTATGATACCACACACTCAGCATGTCCCAGTATTACTAAACGATTCAGTCTGCCTACCCCTATTAATATAATAGAAGTTTGAGAAATACAAATAGCCCGAATACATACAGGATCTAAATGCAGTACCACCAATCACTTAACATGTTGTTCCCCTGACTAGCTCTTGCAACTGGTGTGGTCAAAGGGAGATATACAGAATATTTTCTACACTAATGCCTTATGTGTGCATTAGTTCTGCTGTGGTCACTTCTGGCCAGAAAATGCCTTAGCTCCTGCTGTAATCTGTTATCTGCAAAGTCAATAACCTGCTGTTGTCAGTTCTTATAGAGCAACTTGTATTTGTATATGCTGACTGTATAGTGAATAAGTTCCTGCTGTTGTTAGTTCTCCTAGAGCAACTCATTTTGCATATGCACCCATTGCCTTTTGCATTGCATTAACTGTGCTGCTTCCATCTAATGCTTTTATTTCTCCCTGGAACTGCTCTCATATTTCCATTCTGAGCTTTCTCTCTTCCTTTGTGCGGTACTTATCACATGTAACTGGATCTCTCCAGCCTGTCTTATTACTGCCTCTCTCAGTTCTCCCATGCCTCTATATTAAAGTACTTTTCTCTCTTTTGCAGCTCACTCAGGTATTTTTCTCTCAGGTTTCTCCCTTCTACAGCTCCATTTAGACTGTGGAACATACCTCCCAAAGAAGAAATCAAGAGATATTCTGAAAAATAACCCCCTCCATCTGCATGTATGTGCAATACTTTTTGTAAGCTTATTTTTAAGGTGTTTGTATTGCTAACCCATGGTGTGCACACTAGCAGTTCTGCAGCAGTCCCTTTTCCCAAATCTCTCCCCTCCAGCCACTTCACTTCCTGTAATAGGTAGATTCTGCATTTTACTTTTCTCAGGAACACCACTAGGTGGTGATATATTCCCACTCATTGTATTAGGCAACTTGCAATGCTTTTTCCCTGCTCTCTGCAGCTCTAAGGCCTGTTGTCCTTTCCCATTGGTTTTTGCACAATTGTCACACCTGTTCAATTGTCCTTGAATTCAAACAAACCTTAACTCATAAGTAACATACCTCCGAGCTTGTCAGTACCTTTGAGTGCTTGAGAGTGCCTGTATCACCGGTTGTTTTTGTTGTTCTCTTTGCTCTTTCCTCCTTCTCAGCTCTGCCTGCTCCATTCGCCCTTCAGGCTCACTCTGCTCCCCTACCCTGCCCACAATTCCCACCCTTCCCCAGTGCCACTACACTTATAACCCCAAAACCACACCCTCACTGGCATTTGGCCTAAATACTTCTCAATATTCCATCAATAAATATGAAACATGGTGAACATTTTAAAAATATATGTTTATCCATCAATTAAAAACATGATCTAATGACAGGGTACTCATTAAGCCTTTCCTGCAGAAATGCCCCTTATTTAAATTACTTTTTAAATGTTTCTTAATCTGATATTTTTATGTTCATTGTTCATGAGAAGGATGCTTTTTAAACCATGTTTTTTAATTGATTGATTAATTCATGGATAAACATATACATATTTTTTAAATGTTCATCACGTTTCATAAGAATGTTTCTTTAAGAATTTTTTCAAAAGGTGTTCGGTTAATGAACACTGTTTTTTGATTGGTCTTAATGAGAGTATTTATTGATGGAATACTGAGATGTATTTAGGTCTGAAGAAGTGGTGTATCTACACCACAAAAGCACTTATCAGTTTTTATTGCTAATAAAATTACTGCTGTTTTACTCAAGACTGTTGTGCCGTTGGTTGGTTCCTTGGATGTTTTTGTGGGCTTGTTATATACTTTTTTATTCTAACGGACCATTTATACTTGCTGTGACCTGTTTGGTGTATTTATAGAAACACTTATGTACTGTTAACAGATATTGGCCCCACAGGGCTTACAGATAAATAAATGTCTGTAGTAGCTGTATGAAGGGTATACTAATGTCTGTGTCCAGATGTAGTAGTGTGTAAACAGTGTATCTCAGCAAGGTGATAAGACTCCATTAAAAAAATGACATGAAGTACAGTACTATTCCAAGTTAATAAGACAAATCAATGGTCTATTGTTGGTATGGCTGTATGCCTGGTGTGTCTGTGAATGTCTGCTGATAGTCTAACCCCATGCTGGCCAATGATGGCAGGATAAGTGTAAGCTCTCTGTACTGTGCATGATACATGTCTCTCAAGTTTCACGCTGTCATGGATAGTGATCATTGCTGCCAAAAACCTTGGACACATATATAAACCCAATTGAAGTATGCCAATATCACACTCACACAACACTGGTGCAGAATACACCTAGGTAGTCATATATGTTCCCAAGAAATGTAATAGTCCCCTGTAGTTATGTACATGTAGGTTTTACAGCTTGTCCAATACCATCGCATCTGGATAGCTTGAGAGGTATGTACATGCTACAGAAACTATAGAGCACTTATAGACATAAAGTAAGGGCAGACTTGTAGAGTACTGAGAGGTACTGTTGTGAAAAATATAGCCTATACACTTGGTAATAGAATGTCTTTCTCTCACCCCTCCCCTTATCTGCATCACAAATTATTATTCTTATACTACGGCTATGTTTCCATTTTCATACAAGTTGTTCTCAAAACCTAATGTTGGACATTGTGTTGTATTATTGGTTATATATTGCAATGGTGGCATACTAACATACCTTGTTGAAATACCAATGTTGTTGGCCTTTTGCCATAACTGTTACTGGCATGCTGTTACAATAATGACTGTTATTCCACTTATGCCTGTGTTCTGTATGCTATGCAATTCTATTGTTCTGGGTTAATTGGAAGCCTGTGTTTTGTATGCTATGCAATTCTATTTTTCTGGGTTAATTGGAACACCTATGCATGCTGTTATAACTAACATTGAAATGTTCTGTTCATGACTAACTAATGCAGTTTGACAAACCTCAACACCATAGCACGATTAGGTAGGCCGGTTCCAGTGGATATGCCTATTTCACCTCATCTGGCCATGGCATCAGGTTCCAAAATGTCTGAGACCCAATCTAGAGCTGCCTCCTCCATTGGTCTTGCAACACCCACAGGTGGAAACACCTCAGGGGATGGGGTCTGTCCCCCTTGGACATGAATGCAGAGAGGATGTTGTCACCCAAAATCAGTTCCCAGGGATGGTGCGCAGGGCTATCCAGCATGATTTGGATGATGGACTGTGCCAGGTTGAGAACGGACTGGAGCACCTGGAGGCTCAGGCTAGCCCTTGCACCCAGCCCCCAGCACAACCACCTTCAGGGCTGTGAAGCAGTAGTGGTGATTGCCCATGGGTGGGGAGCTCAATCCCACTGCTGCCATCTGGGGGCACTTGGTCCTCCAATTCCTAAACACCCTCCCCATCCAAGGTGTTTACTCCACTATGTGTCATACACCACCCCTGTTCGCTGTCTTGTCTGTCTGCAAATACAACCACTCCTACCCAACTTACCATCCCAAACATACATACAACCCTTCCCCAACATTACACTCTCTCTGCTTAAAAAAGGGCAGCTGTCCCACAATAATATCGCCCCATACATAGCTCTCCATTTCATCCCACACATACAGTGCCATCAATCAATCATCCCAGTGATTAATCAACAAAATTATGGCACCCACACCCCTCCCTGTGGGATGTGAGGCTCCAAATTCCAAATTGTCCACAACATGCATAGCTGTTGCTGCACAAGAAAGGAAGAGCTATGGTCCTTTCCTACACCCATTCTACACATCCCTACCTGTCTTTCTTCCCACTTTCCCCCATTTCACCACTTTTCTATCACCCCTTTTTTCTTTGGAAATACTTAGGTTTAAGTGGGATTAATGAAGCAGGCAAACCCACTTAATACTGCTTAAATCACCTTTTCTGATTCTGACACTGTTATGCATATCAGTAACCTAGGATCCTCTGAACTACAGCACAGTGCATTAGCCCACTAGGGCAACTCAGCTCTAGGGAGCAACTGGTCTTTCTATAAATATATCATGCATTACAGTGATGTTACATAATTAAAAATATACACCTCTGCCTAGTATTGAACCCAGGACCCTCTGAAGCACAGCATAGTGCATTAACTCACTAGACCAACTCAGCTCTGGGGAATAGCTGCTGTTCCTATTAATATATCATGTATTACACTGATGTCACATCAGCAAAAATATACACACCTGCCAAGTACTGAACCCAGCACTGTGACAACTACAGCATACTGCCTTAGCCCACTAGGCTACTCAGTTGTGAAAAAAATGTGATGTTTTTACAAAGATATCCTGACTGCCAGTGACACACTACTTCTGCATATAATGGGATACATGACAGTGTACTTTGGCCTGTGATGCAGCCACCAAACCAGTGCACAGCCAAATACATGTTGATGGGTGTATGTGAGGCCTAAAATATCAGGTAGAGCTGACAACTGCACAGACTTGCACTTGTACCACCTACTTATGGCATGGTTGTCATAAAACCTATTCTATGTGCTGAAGTACTGGCAAGTCAGTGCAGACTGAGGTTACAAACTCAGGCCAGACATGTCAGTGTCACAAGGCATACCCATCCAAACACACATGTTTATGCCAGTCCTGTGTAACACACTGTATGCATGCACATATGTCTTGCAACTACACCTGCCATAATAATGACCCAGTAGTTCTATCAGTGACATTCTTAGCATGTGTGATATGCACCCACAGCCCTGACCCACAGTCCAGTCTGTTGCACAACAAGTACATGCTTTTCAGTACAACATAGAAATAACTGAGCCCTTCAATGTCCAGCAAAACTGGTTGCTACTACAGCAGTCACTGCCACCCACAGTAGCACGTCAATGGCCTATAGGGTGGGACACATGTCACACATATAAATATGTGTCCTAAATGCTGCCTACCACTCTCTGGATGGCACTATTATGTAACATATGTACCAGAGGCACATGCCTCACCTAGAATGTTATGGGTACCTTCACCCTGGTTATGCTGTCACAACAGAGTTGACACTGCTCCCTCACTCACATATACAGCTTGCTGTCCCCCATTGTGGTCACATTCCCCAGTATGACTCCTGGCCAGAATGCAGCAGCTCCAGCCTGCTACACATGCAGCAGTATGTTCGTCTACCTATTATAGACCTAACATACCTCCCAAACACCTAGAACTGGCCATCCACACAACACCCATACATAAAGGGTCAAGGGGAAATGATCAGGTAACAGGGACATGTGTCACAGTCTCCCCCTGCAAACATGCACAGCTGATAAACCAACATCAACTGCAGCAGCATACACATTCAGATAAAAATTATGTATGACACTCACAACTGCATTTCTGCTTACTGACCCCAACACACATTGTTAAACAGTAAACTGCCACAAAATCAGAAAGTCTGTTAACAATGTTCAAACATAGCATGCAAAACTGTGGACATACCACATCAATCCAAATAGTGGACAGTATTTCTACCTACCCTCTGTGATGCTCCCACACCTTGATAATGCCCTCCTCACAGGCCAGGGAAAGGGCCATGACCTACATGAAGGCCTTAATTCTACCACTGTGTTGCCATGCCATTGGCTAATGAAAATGCAGCTCAGTTGTTCTGGATGCAATTAGCAAGTGTGAAGCACAGACTGGTACACAAGCAATCACCTGCTCATGAACATTACCTACAAAAGGCAAGCTGCTGCCTATGGAAACAGGTCTGTGACTTTCTTCATGAAGACAGACTGCACTTTCCTAGGAAAACCAGCACTGGATCTCTGCTCACAAAGGAGTGCAACACTACACCAGGTATGCCATGGAATTTTCCATGCAATGGAATGCAGATTGGGGGATGCAGTCATGGGAAATAGGAATTCCAACAGTAGGTCTCAACAACATATCTTGGAATGACATGTTGCTGTTAGTCAGCTGTCAAGCACTTACAGTCTTCCCTTTTGGCTCTGTCTGCCATGACATAGATCACAGCTCTGGTCCCTGAGACCCCCAGCAATGGTCAGCTCAGGTACGAATGCTACTTTATTGCCTGTTGTACAATAGTGACAGTAACTACTTCTGGGATACAGCTGGCATATCACATCATGCACTGTCCGTGAATGTCATAGAGGCATAGTTCAACCATGGTCCAGGTGTCCCTGACTCTTCCTGACTTACTCTGGCTAGGTCACTGTGTACTCCACTCCTGAATCTCATTGCCTGACAGCTATGGTTAACATACCTGGGACTCCCTGCAGCAAGACAGCAAGTTATAGGCAGGAGTAGTGAGGGGACACAGGCTTTGCCTCAGCAGCAGTGTGTACATATTGAGCATACAATGTAAGGGAATGAATAAAGTACCAGATATTAATGTACTATTACTGTGTTCTGAGGGGTCTGCCATGTCACAGACACATTCCCCATAGTCTGGGTACAACCATTACATATTGTCCAACTGGTTTCCAGACATCCACATTTGTCTGGCAGGGGCTCCATATATATATATCAGGCACATGTACACATTTCGCAAACATCTGTGTACTGCAGATGTCAGACACCTACCAGGAGGAAACCCTACACCACATTTGCACTGCTCTCAGGTATTTATTGTGTAGCACACATGTTGCAGTAATGGCCACATTACCAGTCACGTACTTGACGGATGGTGGCTGTATGAAATGGTACTGTAACATTGCCCATAGGGGACACACCACAGTAGATGGCAGTGATGGGTGTGGACACATAACAACACAGTCTGTCACAGCACACAGGCCATAACTGGTATAGGTCTATATTATAACATCGAGGTCTTAAAACTTTGAATGTTATAATACTGACCCCAATTCAGCAAACGCTTGAGATAGCGAAGCTGCAGAACACCGAATATTTCACTAGGGAAAGTATTTGGTGGGCCGTTTCTGCGGCTTCGCTATTTCCTCAACTGTGGTGCGAAGGTGACGGACCGAGTTAAGGTAAGTGTGCGAATGGAACGAGGTAAGGTGAGTGTGTGATAGTTAGGCACCTTAGGGATAGGGAGCGGGTAAGGTGAGTGTGTGATAGTTAGGGACCTTAGGGTTAGGGAGCGAGTAAGGTGAGTGTTTGATAGTTAGGGTCCTTAGGGTTAGAGAGCAGGTAAGGTGAGTGTGTGTTAGTTAGGGACCTTAGGGTTAGGGAGTGGGTAAGGTGAGTGTGCGTTAGTTAGGGACATTAGGGTTAGGGTTGGGTTAAGGTAAGTGGATAGCTAGTAGTGTATGTACGGTTTAGTGTAGGGTTCTGTGAAGTGTGTATGTGTGGATTATGTATTTTGGTGTGCTTGTGCTGTGTGTGTGTATTCTCAGAACAGCAAAATTTTTCCCTTGGAAAAAATTCGCTGTTCTGAGCGTTCGTGTATATCACATTTTGAGATTCCAAGGTTGAGCTTATTGTGTTCAACATTTTGGAATTTCAATAATGTGATATAGACCCACTGGTATACCTAGGATTATGTGAGGTTACTAGGCTATGGAGCCTGTGGCCCCATAATCCTAGCCCAGATGTTAGCCCATGTGTATGCAAGGCAGCACCTGATGCCACAATCCAACAGGGACACAGGTGGTATCCCAAGGGTGTATGTGCTATTAACCATCCACTTACCCAGGTTCCACTTGCAAAGGTGTAAACAGCTACCCTGCCTGATGTGGAAAGGGTGTCCATTCCACAGCAGGGTGAGTGTGTAGGACACACATCTGAGCCACTAACAAGCCCAGTTGATGTAACACACCAGGTTGAGGGTGTGTTTGTGGGTTAATAGAGTGGAGCTTCAGTTGCACTTGTGAAGCAGTACCAACAAGGTGGAGTCCGTAATTGCCTTGCATGCTAGGCAGAGGTCACCTCTGAGGAGTATGTATGAAACTGGGTAGAGGGATGGGCTTATTGCCTATGTGTGTATGGTAGATGTTTGAGGCCTTGATATTCCCTGGTCCTGTGATGTCCCCAGTTGCTGCATGTGCTGTATGAGGTGAATGATGAACAGGGCATTATACTCAATAATGTGCCTTATTGGGGGAATACAGGGAGATCATGACCCCATATCCATGGATAACATACCCTTATGTATGAGGTGGGCCATGTAGAAGACGTACCTTACAAGAGAATCAACATGGTGTCATATTTCCATCAACCTTTGTGCACAGATCCCTCACTACTGATTGAATGCCTAGGATGTTGTTAGAACTGTGATAATATGTGGGGACATCACTCTCCCCAAAGGGGTTGACACTACATTTCCTGGTATGCAGCATGAGGCCATGTTTCTGGCACTCATCATGTGCCTGTGTGAGACCCTCCTAGGCAGGTGTCCACATCACTACAGAATCCAGTGACAGCACACAGCATGCAGTCATTTGCAAACATGGTCACCCATAGCCCAATGGCTGTGGCCTGCACATCAGAAGTGTACATCACACCTAACAGAGGCCAAAACAGAGAACACCAGGTGGTGCCACTAGTTGTGGGTCAACCAATTGAGGTGGATTCTCCTATGTGAATTATGTAAGTCATGTCAACATGCCAGTGTGCTACCCTGCTGGTAACATATGGTGTGATGCATACTTGTGAGTGTATATCTGTTATGGCCAAGTGGGTTATACTGTCAAAGTCTTTGTCCAGGTCAAGGTAGGCAGTGCACACTCTCGCCTATCCCTGCATGGCTTTGGTGACTGTGTCAAAGAGGTCAACCAAGTGTAACAGACATGATCCCTTCCTTGATGAAGCCTAACTGTGCGTGGTGGAGTTTATGGAGGTCACCAATGTCCTTGTTAATGAGCTTCACTATATTGTCTTCTGAAGTACTCCTTATTAAGTTTTATTCACATTTGTTCATGTTTTATTGTTGATCCTTCATCAGTTCCCAAATGTTTATATACTCCCTCTTACTCAATTTCTTTTATATCACATTCTTGTCCCCAACTGATGTTTCTTAGTGCTGCAGTTTTCCTGTTTTTGCACATTTATCAAGACCAAATTATATTCTTATATCATCTGGAAAAGTTTTGACAACTTGCAATTGTGCTTTCAGTTCTTCATCTGATGAGCTATACAGTTTCAAATCATCGACATAAAGAAGATGAGAAGTCTTTGCACTTTGTTGTTTTCTCTGAGCCAAATTATAGCCATGGCCTAAGTTGTTAAGTAGACAGCTTAATGTGTTAAGGGCAAGACAGAATAGCAGCAGTGACAGAGAGTCACCCTGGAATATCCCCCTTTGGATTTTCATCCCTGAAATAATAAGTTGTCCTTTATCATGGCTTAATTGCAAAGTGGTCTGCCACTGTTTCATGGTCACTGTAATGTAATTGATCAGTGTAGAGTGGATCTTATACATTTTAAGCACTCTTTTATTCATGAATGTGGGATACTATCAAATGCTTTTTTTGTAGTCAATACAGGGCATACTTAAATTCTTCCCCTTTTTCCATTTCTCCACCATGACTTTATTTAACAACAAATTATCTTTTGTTCCGTATTACTTTCTTTTATTGCCCTTTTGTTCTGTTGCCATAATTGAGTTTTCTTTTAAATGACCGTAAACTCTGTTGGGATCAATTCCAGTGTATAGTTTATATGTAGTTTGAAGGCAAGTTATTGGTCTATAATTTTTAGGGTAACTTACAGGTTCACTCTTAAGTAGGAGCATTGTTTTTCCTGTTGTTAGTCAGGGTGGTGTCTGTTCAGGGTGTGCATATAAATAATTCTTACTCATGACTAAATCTTCATGCTAAGATGTTAATAGTTTTAACCAGAAGTTAGGTACTGAATCCTGGCCTGTTGGTTTCCAATTAGAGGCTTTTCCTAACTTTGCCTCAATCTCTCTGGCTGTTACTTCATCTTATTTCATATCCTGTACCTTTAAACTTCATATTCTTTCTTTTACGTCTTCTATCCATGTAGCATCTTTATTATGTTCAACAGGATCTTAATAGATACTTCTCCAAAATGTATCTATTTCTTATTTTTTGGTGGTCTTTCAATTACTTTTACTTTATTTCCCAATTCTCTATAAAACTTTTTTGTATCATCCATAAATTCCTTATTTTGTACTTTTCCTTTATATCCTTTATACTTGTCTATGTATTGTCTAAGTTTCTGCCTGTGCTGAGATTTTTAGTTTATTACTTGTGATGGTGCATGATAGATCCTGATCTCTTCTAATACAACACATTGCTTTATCACGTCTATCTTTCTGAGTATTTTTGTTGATTTGTTTCCTCTTCTATACTCTTCTTATAGTGACATGTCTTGTCTTAGTTGCTTTATAGTTTTCTCTATTCAATACTTCCATGATGGTATTCAGTTTCTCCACTTTCTCTCCTTCACTACTCCGTGTTCTTGTGGTAGAACATTATCAGTTATTAATTTAGCTGCAGAGTAATATATCCTGTTTACTTGTGTTATATCGCATAAATCTGTACAGATAGTCCTAATTACTGTTTTCATTTGTTTTTTCAAACTTCTGACTTTTGTGGTTTTATTGACCTTCTGCAGTCTATTTCTTTCATTGATCTTAAAATGTCTATCTATCTCTATTAAGTCAAACAACTCTTCTCTTAGCTCGGTTTCTTCTAGACTGAGGGCACATTTTTTGTTTTCCATTTCCTATGGGCATTTTATAAAAAGTTTTATTACATCTTCCTGTGGCACATGCTCTTCAATTTCGTCCAGTGCCATCCATTGCTCTGTCATATGAGAACTCACTGGCCTATCACTCATCAAAATTAACTACGTCAGAATTTCCACAGTTTCCTGTTCCTCCCCTGTTGTCCAGCTTCAAGTGGATGTTTATACTGATTTCCTGTGAAAGGCTCCAAAATATCTTCATATGGCACCTGACCAGTTGCTTCCCATTCCACTTGTTTCCCCTTCATTTAAAGTTCCATTGCTCTGTCCTTTTGTGGTGCTTTTTGAATTAGATTTTCTACACTGAATCCTTCACTTTGGAGGTACTTCATGACCTCAGTTTCTATTTCTTTAACTTCTCCATTACTGATCTCCTTTTCTACTTGTCCTCTGTCTTTTTACCTTTTGTACTTTAAACTTTTCCATGTCTGGATTCCTTTGCCTGTATTTCTCTTCAAATATCTTTGCTGCTGCACTTTTTTTGTATTGACTGCTCATCTCATAAGTAAGGACATTGTATCCAGAAAACCTCTCTGTACTCTTCCCTCATCAGGCCTGATTGATCAGAAAGGAGGGAAAGCAATCAGACTAAGACACAGAAGGAGAAGAGAAGAGTATAGTGGGTAAGAAGGAGATAGGGAGTCAGGATTCCATGTTAATTGAGACTGATGACCATTTTCCTTTTTTCCTTCTAGATGGGTAGATAGGAGAATAATAAGGGAAATAAATGTGCAGGAATGAAGTTATAGGGATGGTAACAGAATCAGACAAACAAACTCAACACACAAGCTCCAACAGGGAATGTGCTGACACAAATGGTGAAATACAAAGGAGAGATACGTGCATTCAGAGGGAGGTCAGCTGGTTTTAGGGAATCTTGGATGACATACTGAGGAAGGAAGAGAAACACAAGGAAGGGAATCAGCATGATTGGGGCTAGGGTGGATTGACTGGTGGTAGTTGTGCTACTCAGTACCAAACCTAGGCAAATGTCAGTCACCACTGTGTCTGCCTTTCTTGATGGGACCAGTGAGGGGAGGCCTGATAGGCAGGGAAAAGCAGCAATGCAACTTTGCCAGTTGCAGAAGAACATTCTTCATTGGTTCATAAGTTCATAGGTATGTACTAGGCTATCGGCCCTGAGGCCTTTACAAGACCAGCCAAAAAGGTACCCTGGCTTTTGCCACCCAAGAAAATTATTTTCCTGTGCCTTCAGGTGACTAGTGCATCAACTAATGCTGTCATCAAATCCTACATCTCCTGAAATTTCACATAGCATGATTCACAAGTGTTATTCCTAGATGCAAAGCCTACACCCTCAGCTAGTGTAAGAATACCAGAGGCCATGACAGAACCACACCACCCCCCTCCCTCGGATAATCTGGAGCAAGCTGGAGACACAGCATAAGACTGCAAGGCTGGGAGTGATAATGCATAAAATAGTAATATAAATGGTGAGAAACAAAAAAATAATAATTACAGAAAGGACAGTGATAAACAGAGACATAAAAGTATCTATTGCAGTGATATTCTGTTATGCAATACCAGTGTATACAATTCACCTGTCAGACCAAAGTCTACTATTGCAGAATGCTTGCCACAACAGGCAGGAAGGCATAGTGTCTAAGCGCCTTCTTTGTCTGTGTATAAGGAGAACAGAGCATGCAGTAAAATGTGTGACTACAGGAGACATGGAAGGTTGCCCATTACACCTCACGTATCACATAGGATGGCCAAGGGACATAAAAGCAAGTGTCATTTATTGACTATGATAAAGATACCTGCAGGGCAACATATGGACCATGCCATGGGATATAGCCACAGATAACAGAACAGAGCCATACACAGGGACCACAAACAATGCTTAGTAGTCATGCAATATGACATATACCAGCCACCAGAATGCAACAGATTACTCTGTTGAGTCATACCCAAGGAATTCGAGGTTTAGCCGGCAATGGCAACAGCATGGAATGGATATTCAATGCTTTATACCTTTCAGGCACTCCAGTTCACTATGTATGTATGGCATGGCTATGGGAATGGACATACAAATATAGGGGAGGAAACAAGCAGATGTGATGTCGAGCAGGGCACATGTCATACTGGATGGGCACTCACATGCAGGCCAGTGATCAGTATCCTGACTGACTTGGCACTTGTCATAAGATGGGAGTACATGTCAGTCAAAATGTACACTTTTTGTGTGCCTGCAGGCATCTAATAGTAATGGCAAACATTTCCACTTCTGGAAGTACTCTAACTATTCTCAATTCTGTAGGTATCTAAAATATAAGGAGATATAATAACACCAGCGTATACATACTCCTCCATCAGAAGAACCTTTCCAAATGCCTCCAGCATATCACCCTCTTGTCCTTAATCACTCTGGCAACTGAAAACGTAATATAAAAAAACAATCTCCTGGAAACAAATGTGGTTAAAGGAGAACAACAATTATGCTCTGAAACTGGGAAAAATACAGCCTTCTTTTGGACATCCTCAGAGTGAGACTCAATCTTAAAAGTCCTTAAATGTGCTTAACGAAAAATTTTTAAGGACATGTAAGTGTTGTTAAGTTCTGGCCTCATAATATAGGATCATAAGAAGTTACTAGGCTAATGGCCCTAGGGCCCTTACAAGCCTATCCAAGTTTTACCCTTATTTCCACGATCAGCACCAATAACCCCTGTCCAAGAGGGACACAGGCGAAAACTCCAAGGTGAATTTATGGTTACCTATCCAATCATTCATACTGCATTTGAAAAGGGCCAGTAAGTTTCTCTTTTTGACATGACGTTGGAGTCCGTTCCAAAGGTGTGGTAACCTCTGAGAGACAAATCTGTCCCTCCAGCAGGATCTATTAATGTCACATACCAGGTTAAGGTCTTTAGAGTGAGTAACCCATGTACCATTTGACTTGCGGACATGCAGCATTTCCAGTAAAGCAGGGTCAAAGATTGCCTTATATGCAAGGCATAGATCGCCTCTGAGTAGACTGTATGAAACAGAATAAAGTGACAGTGATTTCAGATGATCCACATAGGACAGATCTGAAGACCTTGAATATTCCTTGTGAGGAAACTTTGTGGTCTCTCCCATTGCTGCAGGTGGTTGGAAAGGTACATACCAAAAGGAATGTTGTGCTCAATTATTGGCCTAATGAGGGAAGAGTACAGAAGTTATAACTTCTTTTTTTTCTGGATGCAATGCCCTTACTTACGAGATGAGCAATATAGAATTCCCTTCATATCACTGTGGAGATATGGTGATCAAAGGTAAGGTTACTGTCAACCTGTGTGCCTCTCAGAACTGAGTACATACTTAGGATATTGTTATTGATGTGGTAGTTAGCAGGAGCATCACACTTTCTGAAAGGGATGCTAATACTTTTTTTTGCATTGAATTTAAGGCCATAACTTTGGCACCAATCATTTGTTTGCATAAGACCCTCTTGTAGGATGTTGACATCATTTGGAGATTATATGACTGCTCACAGTTTGCAGTCATCGGCAAACTTTGTCAGCCACAGACCTTTAGTTTTAGCTTGTATTTTGGAGAAATCCATTCCAAACAGTAGCAGTCCCAGGATTGATCCCTGTGGAACACAACTGGTTACAGGTCTGCTGTTGGAGGTGGATTCCCCTATTTTAACTATATGGGTTCTACCAGTAAGCCAGTTAGTGACACATCTAATGATATAAGGGGTGATACCTAGCTGGGTGAGTTTGTCAATGATTCCTGAGTGGGGAATAGTGTCAAAAGCATTGGCTAAGTCTAGGTAGGCCGTATGCACAGATTCCCCCCTCGCCCATGACCTTGGTGACTGCCTCAAAGAAGTCCACCAGGTTTAACAGGCATGAACTCCCTTTGACAAATCCAAGCTGAGTAGGGTCAAGTGTTTGGAGATTACCTATATCTTTGTTGATAAGTTCCATGATGATTCATTCTATGGCTTTGCAGATAAGGCTAGTCAGGCTAATAGGTCTATAGTTCCTGGGGTCAGTGGAAGCACCAGCTTTGTGCAAGGAGATAACAGTGACTGTTTTCCATTCAGCTGGGATGAAGCCAGTGCTTAGACTATGATTGAAAAGAGTACCTGTTGTTATAGAGAGATATAAATCTGGACTTGCATACTTTGGCCTCTATATATAATGTAAGTGGATAAATGTTATGCAAGGTTGAAGAGGTGTATAGAAATGTTATACAAAGTTAAAGAGGTGTAAACTCCATTGGTATAAAATAAATATCTGTGTCATTGTGACTACTGGTCATGTTAATGGCAGTCACAAAGATATTTCCAACTTAAATATGATGGGTAAGTAAAGAAGACATTGAGATGAAGCATGAAGAAAAATGTTGACTGAAAATCTAAGACAAAGTATGGTGGGGCATGTTAGGTTTCTTTTTTGTCTGTGATTTACAAATTTGAATGTTAAATATTATGTATGTTTAAACTCCAGGTGGAGATGCAATTGCATTGCCTTTCTGGCTTCTGACAACATTTTAGATCATTACAGCTGAACAATTTGCTTTTTAGAGATATACAAATCAGCCTTCATTTGCCTGTTTTCATTTTTTGTTGTAAAAGTGAAAAAAAAAAACAAGTTAAAAGGGAAAGTGTCAGATTAAATCCATTGTGGACAAACCAAGTCTGTAGTTGCCTGGTGGTATTAACATGCAACCTGAGAAGGACAGTGGAACTAAACCTAGAGGTAGTAGTACTCCCTTGGAAGGAAAAACAATATTTTCAATAGTTTTATAAGACATTTTCTACGTTAATAAATTTTTGGTTGGTGGCATCTCTGGAGATTCATCAAAATGCACTAGAATAGTGTGAAACCAGGTTGTAGGAAATTACTGAGTGCAGTAAGTGGGGTAAAATGTTTGCATAATTTAAAGATGAGAAAGGGGAAGGTGTGCAAACTTTAAATGCTTTTGGTGAAATAAAAAAGTGGGTTTGGAATATAAATTAAGATACATTTTTTGATAGCATTAGCATCGTGAAATGTAAATGGCATATCCTAACACTGTAAAAGATACAACATTATGGTCCTTGTAATGAAGTATAATCCTAGGATTACAAAATTGCTGGAAACACACTTGAGACAGACAGAACATGCTAATTTATCAACAAGTTGGTATAATGTTGTAACACTGGTAAGTCATACAAGTAGTCATAGAAGAGTAGATGTCATTTTGTGTCAAAATGTCTAATTAAAACATTCCTAGATCTAAATACGCTATCACTGCCTCCTATAATTCCACAGCTCTATTGAATTATTTGATCAACTACTTGACAGTTACCCTATGCTGCTACTTTTGTGTAAAAAAAGTTTTTTTTAATTGCTGTTTTACAAACTATACTGATGTATTCTATCATTGTTAACCTTTTCTTATTATATTTGCTTTGTATTCCTATGAGATAATCTGTAATGTAAATGTGAAATGTATTTGTATTTTTCTGGAGATTTTCTCCCAAGGACTCCATTGAAAATGGGCTCCTTGTGGCCCAGTTGGACTATCCTGGCAAACAAACTGCAAATAAAATACATAAATAAATAAATAAAACCATTTGGAAATAGTTTGTTTTGACACTGGCTACTGGTTGTTCCTTCTTCTTACCTTTACAAGAAATGATTAACTAATCCAAATACCAGAAAGATTAAGTTCTATCAACAAAAGTACCTGAGTTGTCTGTAGACATCCAAGGTATGGATTATCCGTTCTCCCTCATTTTTAGGTTCAGGAAAGAAAATAGGAAGATCGATAGTTTGGCTTAAAATAAACTTAGATAACACTTTAGACATAAAAGAAAGATAAGCTCTCAAAGAAACACTATCCCCGGGATTCACTAATCTTCCTTGTTATTTCTGCATGGAAACGACCGTTTAAGGGCAGCACGCCATGCAAAGTAATGAAGGCGCACTGCCTCTGCTCCTAAACAGATATGGAGTGTGAACGAGTGCAGGGGGTGTGTCTGAGAGCAGAGCTCTCACAATACACACGCCCGTGCACTCAGGAAGTGCCGTCCGGCAATTACAATGAGCGAGAACGCTCATAGGAAGCTGCATACCTCCCAATTGTAGAAATCATCACAGAATATCCAGTTTGCCTGCCCATACAGCACCCCATTTGTCCTGGCAAATCACTGGGATGATCTCAGAATGGAGGTTGGTAAATAATGGCATACATTTTAGTGTCAGACTTCAGATCCATCAGAAAACATATATTATAACAAACCTGTTACACTAGCAACTGTCCCAAGTTTATAAGAGCAATAATTAAAATATGTCCATAGTTGGACCTCATGTTGTCAAGCTTTGTCCAGATAATGTGGATGAAAAGGTTGAGAGATATGGGGGTTTGCCAGGATGTCTGCCAAATGTGCAGATGCATGAAGGAATCCATAGCAGTAATTGAAACCTGTCCTTTCCTAGAGAAAATAGCAATAGAGAATTTTATTTTTTCAAACAGATTAAATTTAACCATAGGTGCATGGGTTTGCCCATTGCTTAGCTTTGCATACTGTAGCTTAAATAGCACAAGAATATAGATAGCAAGATACAAACAAGTAAAGCAGTACTGCAATAGTGTAGTGCTCAGAGAGTCTGCTTCGTGAGCAGTCATTCCTGGTTCAATTCTCACTGTAGTAAATTCCATTTTCCATGTGAAATCACTTTATGAACAATTGTTTTGCTGTATAACCTACTAAATAACATATCTTTGTAAACTTTAGTACTGCATTAAGTGCAGATGTGAGGTGTCATTGTAATAATATGGTAAAATCCATAGATAAACACAAGTGCCCCATACAGTACATGTACACATGAATCAGGGATACTAAATGAAGGTATAATGTGTAATGAATGATAAATCCATAGAGTGTCCAAATCTACCACTTTCCCAAGACCCATGTTTCATTTCATTCTAAATTAATGCAGGGGCAAGCGGGAGTAAGCAGTTTTAAGCAGTAGTAAGCAGGTTTAAGCCTGTTTGCATGGGGGTAAGCAATGCGCACACAGGTTAAGCAGTTTTGAAGCTCTCTGTAAGCATATTTAACTGGAAGTTAGCATTGCTTACCGTCATGTAAACCCGCTTACAGCTGCTTAAAAGTGCCTTAATCACTCTGTATCCAACAGCTGCTGTTCTGCACAGCAACAAAATAAACAGCTCTATCAGTTCCTGAACCCAGGACCCTGTACACTACAGTCACAGCAGTTAACCAGTAAACCATCACAGCAGTACATGAAATTGAGGTATCCCCAAACAGATCCTCACTATAGCAAAATCACAATTTACATGTGAAAGGAATCTATATACAGTTTTATGTTGTATAACCTACTATATAACATAAATATGTGAAATTGAGTACTGCTTTAAGTCCAGATATGAGGTGTCATTGTAATAAAGTAATGAAATCCCCCAATAAACAGAAGTACCCCATACAGTATACATACACATGAAACATGGATAATAAACAAATATATAACATGTAATGAATGATAAATCAATGCCCAACAGCAAATAGTATGCAGATTTAAAAATAAGCAACACTAAGCATTGCACACCCCTGCTTACAAGGTGTAAGCAATGTGTAGGCCAGCTAAATCAATCTGCCCATTGGTATACCCCTTTAAGCAATTCCAAGCTTAGGTAAGCAGGTTTGCCCATAGCTTAGCATTTTCAAAACTGTCCAATCACAGCAAAGTGTGGGAAATTGGCCCTATTTAAACCCCACGTGCAGGAATTTATTTAGTCATTTATTCATTTTACATTTGTTGACTGGGCTAGTCTAACTGGATATATGTCCATTTTCAGTAGAGGCCCGAGGAGAAAAGCTCTGAGACAAAAATTTTATACATACATAGAGTCCACAGAAACAGTGGTAAAACAAAAACAATTTACATAAGTATAGCAACAGCTTTGCAAAAAAATTTAAAAATCAGTTATAGGTTACACATAGAAGACAGATTGTTATATTACAGTTGTATTAAGTAAGAAAAATAACAAAACAAACATTTACTATACATGAGTTTCCTCAGGACAGCAGGGAAGTCAATAAGCAGTCAGACAAAAAATGTTTTTGATTCAAGGACAGTGTGGAGCATAGAGAAAATATCAGAAAAAAGTTTTTAGTTGAGAAATATTTAGACAAATAGGAGAATTAGTATCAGTCACTATTAGAGCAGGGGCAGAGCCATTGGTTTTTAATGAAGATTTTCAATTGTTTCTTGAAAAGGTTGGTGGAAGTCAGGGATGTTATTTCTCTTGGAAGTTTGTTCCAAGTATTGCCAACAATATTTGAGAACAGGCAGTCCCCGGATTTGTTGTTGTATTTTATGATGGCTATTTGTAGCTTTTTTTGCAGATCTTAGGGTTGTTAAATTTTTATAGGAGTTAAAGAGGTTACAGTGTATGAGAGTATTTGTAGGATGATGTACGATCTTGTGGATAAAAATGAGTTGCTGGAAAAGTATTTGATTGTGAACTTTCAGGCATCCTAGAAGTTTAAGATTATGGCAATGGTGGGTATGAAAGGGGGCAGTGGTGGCAAATTTGGCTATGTTGTTGTAGGAGGTTGCTAGTTTATTCAGGTTGCTTTTGGATAAGTTAGTATAGATAGGGGAGGTGTAGAGAAGGGTGGAAATGAGGTGGGTCTGAGCAATGGAAATCTTAGCTGAGGCTGTAAGAAAGGGCTTGATTTTATAAAGGAATCCAAGTTTTCTATTAACTGATTTAATAGTTGAATTTATGTGTGTGTTAAAGTTGAGATTGTTGTCAATAGTTACACCCAGGAGTTTGGTAGTGGTGTCGGGAGCAATTTCTGTACCATTATTTGATGTAACTATGGGATTTATGGGGGGGGGATTTCTGTGTAGGAGTAAAAAGTAATAATTTAGTTTGTTTGGGGGGTTAAGGGGGGGGGATTTCTGTGTAGGAGTAAAAAGTAATAATTTAGTTTTTTGGGGGGGTTAAGGAGGAGACATCTTTGATGGAACCAGTTTTCTACTTGGGTGAAGACTGTTTGTGTATTGGATTGTAGTTCTGCTGGAGAAGATGCGGCACATATCAGAGTTGAATCGTCGGCATATTGTATGCACGTAGCTTGGGGAAGGGAAGTTTTCAGATCATTAATGAAAATAGTAAAAATGAGTGGTCCAAGAATTGATCCTTGTGGAGCTCCAAGGGTGACTGGAACCTGAGAGGATCATTTATTGTCCCACAGAACTGCTTGGTTTCTGTTTTCCTGATAGGATTTGAACCATTGTACTAATTTAGAATCAAGAGAAAGTGATTTAAGTATCCCTGTCAATAGTTGGTGGTTAACCATATCAAAGGCCTTTGCGAGGTCTAAGAAAAGGGCAGAAGATAGCAGGTTAGTATTCCTATTTTTATTAATGCAGTCTGTAAAGGATAGAAGATCAGTTGTAGTACTATGGTAAGGTCTGAAATCATGTTGGCAGTCCACTAGTAGGTCATTTTGGAGGAGATTATGCAGTAACTGATGGTGGATACATCTCTCCATAATTTTAGCTAGAGGAGAGAGAAGGGTTATGGGGCGGAAGTTTGATAAGTCATTAGAGGTACCTCCCTAATGCAAAGGGATAATATGTGAGACTTTCCAGATGGATGGGACATAGGATTCCAAAATGGTTCTGTTTATTAAGATAGAAATAGGGTAGGCAAGTACACCAGCTGCAATTTGCAGGTATTCAGCTGGGAGGAGGTCAGCTGATGGTGTACATGGTTTAAGTTTGAGAAGTAGGATGTGTATGAGAGATATTGGAACAGGCTGGATGTTAAATGTCTGGGGCAAGTTGGGTAGTGAGGATAGTTTGGTGGTGGTAACAGATGGTAAGGTATTAGCTAGTGAATGAACTGTTTCAGAGAAAAACTTATTAAAGGTGTCCACAATTTGGTTGGGAGAAGTTTGAGTTAAGTTAGAAGGGGTGGGTATTTTGGACTGTCCTGGGTGGAGTAGTTTATTGATTCCTGACAAGAACTTTTGTGGGTTTTGCTGTTGGGTCTGTTGGAATTTGAGGTAGTAGTTCTTTTTGTTAAGGAATATAGATTTTTTGTAGTATTATGAAGTTTTCTAAAGTTTAGGTGGTCAATTGGGTTTTTAGTTTCTCTCCATTTGGACCAGAGTTTATTTCTTAGTCGAATGTTAAGCCTGGTGTCTTTAGAGAGCCAGGGAGCTGGTTTGTTTTTAATTCTAACAGTACAGGTGGGAGCATGGTGGTCTAGGATTTGCAAAAAAAAAATTTTGTTAAAGAAAGAAACTTCATCATCAAGAGGTAGGTATTTTAGGGGTGACCAACTGCAGGCTTTGAACTCAGCTTGGAAGTTATATGGGTTGAAGTCTATCTTGCTTCTGGTAGTTCTAAATGCTAAGTGATTGTGAAAGTGGGTCTTTTGCCTAGTAATAAAAGTAGGAGAGTGGTCACTTATGTCATCTGGGAGTATACTTGTTTTATAGGCATGAGGGTTACTATTAACTAGCATCCAATCGAATATGGTTTGTTTCTTGCCAGGTTTGTGGGATCTGGTAGGGAAGGTAATGGTTTGCTGGAAGCCAAAGAGGTTTATATGAGTAGTTGGGTTGGCAATGGTACATCCATTCCATCTCAATATTGAAATCACCAAGGAGTATGGTTTCTTGTGGTAGGGACATGGAAAGCCAGCTAAGAGTATTTTCTAGAGTAATGATGTTATTACCTGGGGAGATATATGGGCAAATAATATATATATAGCTTTTTTGTATTAATTTGGAGCTTAGAGGTTAAAATTTCAGCATTATTAGGTGGTGGTGGATGGGTATCTAGTGCTGTGACCTTCAATTCAGATTTGAACAGAATTGCTACCCAACCACCCTTTTTATTTAGACAGTCATGTCTGAGAATGTTATAGCCTGGTGGGACTTGTCATTGCCTTTATTTGTGAGTTTAAGCCAAGTTTCAGTAGGGCATAAGATGTCAAAGGAATATGTGTCTAATAGAGCATATAGCTGTGTTATTTTATTATTTCCACTGTGGATATTGAGGTGACCTATAAGTAGAGTGTCTGGGCTTTTTGGGAGTGAGAGAGGAGTAGAAATATTTGCTGATGAAGTATTAAGGGTGGTATAGTTAGGACCATGGTTTGGGTGGATGTCACCATGTAGCAGTAAACAATTATGAGGGTTAAATGATAGTTTGATAAGTTTACAGAGAGAAAGGTCTGCTTTTCTCAATTGGTGATATTTAATATGGGTTAGTCTATGAAACTGTGGAAGAAGGTAGGCTGAAGAAGATGTTATGTTATTGTGTGTTACAGAGGTTATAAGAGTGGGGAGGCTTTTTTGTCTTAGGAGTGTTGAAATTTAGCAAAGGTTAGGGATTCATAACAAGTTAGGTCATGAGATATCAATAGAAAGGTTAACCCAATGGATAGGAGAAGGATGTTAAGGTGTGTTGACCAGCAGTGGCTATACATAGTGAGGGTTGTAGGGAAGAAGAGATTAAGATAGTTGGCAGAATTAAAAACTAGTTGTGTAGTGGGGTGAGAGAGGGACAGTTAGCTGTTGAACAGATTGGGTTAACAAAAAGGTGCGAAAATTATAAACTGATAAGAGCAATGTAGGTGGTTGATTGGTTGTCTAGTGCTGGGGGTGTGGCTAGGGAAGTATAAGGTCAGGTGTACTGAGGTGGGTGAGATTTGGGGGTAGGATAGGGGAGTAGAGTGAGCCTGCAGGGTGAACGGAGCGGGTAGACCCAAGGAAAGAAAGTCAGCAGGACAGATAGTGTTAAAAAACTATCTGTAAGGTGAAGGTAAGTACAGAGGGTGAATCAGGCAGGTTAGAGGTGTGCTTAGGGGACTGTGTTGGGGGAATAGGATGAAAGTAAGAGGTAGGTAGGACTAATTAACAAACAGTTTGAGAAAAAAGAGGGTAAAAAGAGAAACTAGAGATATTTTCTGGTGAGAGAATTTGGAGAGGAAAGGTTATAGGTGGGTAAAGACTGCTATCTAGTGGCCAAAATAAAATATGTGGGATGAATAAATTACTCTAGGGGTTAGAAAGGTAAAGGAAAGGATGAGATGGGATGAGGTAGCTATGGGGGCTTTGGCTGCAGGCTTTACAGGCCAGAGTCCTATCCTAGCCCCTAGTAAGTGTTAGAGTAACGTTACAATCAAATTAAATTAGAATTAGTTCCATATAACATACTTTCTTGAAATTCCTTTCTTGTCACTTCGGGGAGACTTTTCTGTTTGGGAAGTAAGTCAATCTGGGAGAAAAATAAATTCTGTGACTGTTCTTAGTTGTCCTGGAGGGCAGGGCCAGTAGGCAGAGCAGAATAGGTAGAGAGGCAGAATAAAACTGGAGAAAAATAATGAGAGGAGATAATTGTAATTAAAATGCAGGTACAAGCAAACAGAGGTTAACAGGTTAATCAGCTATTTAGGAGCATACACATAAAACTGATAAGGCGAGCTGAGAGTCTAGATATAAACAACACATACACTTCAGTTATCAAACTCTACACAAGTAGTCCTTAAAAAGTTCTCTAACTAGCTAAGTATCACAGAAAAAAAAACTAGCTTTACACACAGTTAAATACCGAAAAATTCAGCTAACTGTACAGTAATAGCATTCACAAAACAGTTGGGTAGGGTATAGGCAGATGAGTATTCTAAACTGGGGTAGAGGGGGATTATTCAGTCCCTATGAGCAAAGATGGTGGTGCACAATCCTCCAGAGAGAAGTAAAATACTAAAACGCCGTTTGTGTGGCTAGTAAGCAGAAGAGCACAGCCTAGTTAGCCACAGCATGGCTGGGATGGAGTTAACATTGCAAGACAAAATTACACAGAGATAGATGCTTCTAGGGGTAAAAATAGGTGCCACCTTATAAGCAGCAACGTGGGAGTAGTTGGGCTGTAGAAAAAATACTGCTAATTACATTACTATAGGGACAAAATCACTCGTTTTATGCCAAAAGCGGCTGGTGAGTGAAACTAGAACACACGAGGGTATGTCCATAGATGTAGGAGCTTAGCCTGGAGCTGTACTAGTGCTAGGTTTTAAAAAAAATACATCTCATAATTGGTTGCAGCTTCCTCCTGTAAGCACTATGGCCAGTGTGGGAGAAAGATTGCGGTTCCAGGTGCAGTGCTGAGGTATCCAGGAGTCCAAAGTCATGGCAGGACTCCTTGTTAAAGACCATGAACAGAGACTGCTGCAGGGCCAGTACCAGGGTTCCCAATATAAAGCGGAGGCCTGGGACCATCTCGCCCGTGACCTCACCAGTGCCACTGGCATCCCTCGAACTGGTGAGCAGGTCAGGCATCACTATGCCGACCTGAAATGGAGGAAGAGGGAGCTCTTGGATCAGTGGATCCAAGAAGCTAGGCAGTTGGGTGATGTTCCAGCTGTGTGTAAGTACTCATCCTACTACCTGTTTAATAACTGCCAGCTCATGTATATTATGGATAGGTATGGCTAAATATTCCTCTTATGTCTTTGACAGCAGCAGCAGAGCAGGCTGTGAATCAGGAAGCCCATGCCTGTAGGTTGCAGAGGCTGTGTTGCGAATAATCTTGCATGTGCTGTCATAGAAATAAATCTAAAAGTAGTAGAAAGTTAATTGCCAGTATAAAACCTCTATTGTGTATGGCATGTACTGAATAAACTAGACAATATGGCAAGAAGAGTCTCATATAGGTTGTATGTAAATAAAAGGTAACAGCCTGGCAATAAAGGTCTAACTCCTGGACTGCTTGTGTTTATTCTGGTATCATATGGTAATGTAGTGTTGCAATCTTAGCTTCATAGGTAGGTTCATAGGTAGGTAATAGGCTATTGGCCCTAGGGCCTATATAAGTCTAGCAAAAAAGGTACCTTGGCTTTCGCCACCCAAGAAAATTATTTTCCTGTGCCCCTGTCGAGCAGAGCCACAGAAGTGATCCCTGGGGTGAATTTCCTATTTCCCATCCAATCATCAAGATTTTTCTTAAAGAGTGCTAATGAGGAGCTCTGTTTGACATAGATAGGTAGTCTGTTCCAGAGAATGGGAAATCTCTGGGACAGGCATCTATCCCTCCGGCATGTTCTGTTTATTGTGGTGACAAGGTATAGGTCCCTAGACCATGTAGCTCATAGGGATTGGGATTTCTTTAAGTGGAGCATGTCCAACAGCTCTGGGTTTGACATAGCTTTGTATGTTAGGCAGAGATCGCCTCTGAGTAGGCGATATGCAATGGAGTAAAGCTGGAGTTTTTTTAAACGGTCTGCGTAGGGCATTTGTTTGAGGCCAGTAATCCTCTTTGTGAGGTATTTCTGTGGCCTTTCCACTTGTTGTAGATGTCTTGTGAGGTACATACCAAAAGGGGCGTTGTACTCTATAATGGGTCTAATGAGTTATGAGTAGAGGGGAACAATGACCTCTTTTTTTCTGGATGAGAAACCTTTTGTGATGAGGTGAGCCACATAGAAGGATTTCCTGACCACTGTGGCAATGTGATTATCAAAGGAGAGACTACTGTCCACCTGTGTCCCAAGGTCTCTTATCACATTTTTGGTGTTAAGTAGACTACCAGCTATGTGGTAGTTCATGAGTACAGAGTTTTTACCAAAGAGGATGACAATACACTTTTTGGCATTGAGCTTCAAGCAATGGCTTTGACACCAGGCATCTGTCTCAGTGAGGCCCTTTTGTAGTATGCCCACATCATTAGGAGTTTTGATAATGGCTCCTAATTTGCAGTCATCTGCAAACTTTTTTAGCCAAAAGCCTTCTGTGTTAGCCTGTACGTCAGAGAAGTAGATACCAAACAGGAGAGGACCCAGGACTGAACCCTGTGGTACTCCACTTGTCGCTGGTCTGAAGTCTGATTTGGAGTTTGCTACTTTCACAGTGTGGATTCTGTCTGTGAGCCAGTTGGCAACCCATCTTGTAACATAGGGATTTATACCTAGTTTAATGAGTTTATCTATAATTCCAGAGCGGGGGATGGTGTCGAAAGCCTTGGTGAGATCTAGATAAGCTGTGTGAACCACCTTACCCTCATCTATGGCTTTGGTGACTGATTCAAAGAAGTCAATTAGGTTTAGGAGACATGATCTGCCTTTTACAAACCTGAACTGGGTAGTGTATCGAGTTTGGAGGTTACCAATATCTTTGTTTATGAGTTCCATGATGATATGTTCCATGGCCTTGCAGACCAGGCTCATCAGGCTAATGGGGCAGTAGTTCCCGGGGTCCATCATGGCTCCCCCTTTGTGGAGTGTGATAACCATTGCGGTCCACCATTCAGTGGGCACAAAGCCTGAGGTGAGGCTATGACTGAACGTGGTACTTAGGTAGGGTGCCAGTTCATTCTGTAGTTCATGGAGAACGCAGCCTGGGATATTGTCAGCTACCATGGATGCTGTGTAATTGGCTTTAAAGAGTGTGTTTTTTACCTGTGCAGCCATGAATACAGGAACTTTGCATTCTTCTGATATAGAGATGGGCCCTCTAGGGGGTGAGAGGGGGGTAAAGTTAACACTGAACCTATCTGTCAGGATGTTGGCAATATCAGTTGATTCTGTATATTTAGTGCCATTGTGCTGTAACTCAGAGCAGATCTGAGTGTTGCCATTGAGATTCTTGACATAGCTATGGAATGCTTTGTGGATGTCTTTAGAGTCAGTGGCAATTTTGTTTTCGTGTCTTAATAGTATTGTTGTATTAAGCACTGTTACTCACACTGTGCTACATAAATAAAATGCATAGGAATGTCTGTATATGACTGTTGTAATCACAAGGTCATATTGTACAACTGAGAGAGACTTAGACAGATAACAGTGAAACGATAGATTACATACTCCAAATATCACACTCAACTGTGATGTGAAGTGTTGTATTTTTAGCACACACAGCCATGGTTCGAATCCTGGGAGTGGTAGTAAGCTGTATGCAGAATCATCCTCCACAACTGTACAAATATTGTCAGAAAGTACAGATACTTGGTGTAATTCCCCTGCCTGTCACCCTGTACCCCTGGCAAATCAGTAGGATGATCTCAGAAGTGTAGGCAGCAGATAATGACATACAACTGATTGTCAGACATCATAACTGTCAGAAATATATATATAAGAACAAAACTGTCACTCTAGCAACTCACCAAATTGTTATGAGAGTAATAAGCAAAGCATGTCCCATCTCCACCCTCATGTTGTGAAGCTATGACCAGAGTGTGTGCAGCAACAGAGTGAGACGTATGTGCATAATAATAATATGGAATCTGGTAATATGTGTGGCAACATTCAGGTAGTGTTAACAAACATTCCCCCCACAGGTCTGCCAGATACGAAAACTGTGCCTAGAAATAAAAGATTGAAATCCTGGACTGGTACTGTTTCGTCTGGTAGTGTATGGCAGTGTTAGTGTTGCAGTTTATCTGAATAATAAAGTATTACTCATCACTGTCATCCACACAGTGCTACATAATAAGACTCTCTAGGAAACCCTTTATAAGAGTATTGTAATTACAAGGTCAGAATGTAAAACCATGGTAGACTTATAGATAGAAATCAGAGAAGAAATACACAGCAATATCTATATAGCAAACTCAACTGTGATGTACACTGTTTTATTTTTAGCAGACACAGCCATGGTTTGAATCCTGGAAGTGGTAGTAAGCTGTATGCAGAATCATACCTCTCAACTGTACAGATTTGTCCAGAATGTCCAGATAATTTGCCCATATCTGCTGACTGTTACCCTGTCCCCCTGGCATATCAGTGTGATGATCTGTGACATTTAGGCATTTAATGTCATATAACTGACTGTCAGACCTGTAAATATTCGGAAAATGTATATGTAAACAAACCTGTCATTGTAGCAATTCACCAAAGGTTTATGAGGGCAATAGTCATAATATGTCTCGGTTTCACCTGCATGTTGTCAAGACATGCCCAGAGTGTGTGCAGTAAGAGATGGAGAGGTATGTGCATAACATCAACCTGGAATCTGGGAATATGCATAGAAACAGTCAGGTAGTGTTAACAAACAATACCTCCACAGGTATACCAGGTAAGAGGTATATACTGCAGGTAAAACATATACAGGTAAAACACAGATCATGTATATAGTTGTCTACAACCATACCACTGTCCAAACTAAGGCCATAGGGTAGTGTAATAACACAGCACTGACTAAGAAAGTAATGAGAACTAGAGGGATATACAAGTTGTTAATTGACATATTTCTCTCCCCCCCCCACTATATCTGCAACAATAATCTAAATACACAACTCAATCGGCATGTGTAGAATTAAATCTAATGTTGGGACGTATGTCCTATTATTTGATAAATATTGAAATTTGTTTCCATGCATGTGCCATGTTGAAATACCCACCCATTGGTGGCATGCTGCCATCAATGTACCTGCATGCTGCTGTAAGGCCACTGTGGTTCCATATATGCATGTGTTCTGTTTGCTATGCAACTGTTCCATATCTGGTGTTTTGGGTTAAAGTGAATATCTATGCATGCTGTTATACCTAATCCTGGAATGTGTTAACTATTACTAACCCACATATGTTTTAAAATTGAAACATCATATCATGTTTGGGAAGGCCGGTCCCAGCGGACCCACCTCTCCCACCTCATCTGGCCATGCCACCGGGCATCAGCATGTCGGGGGCCCACCATGGGACCCGCTAGTCCGCTGGTCCTGCACCAGCTTTGGGTGGAACCACCTCAGAGGATGGGGCTTGCCCCCCTGGGAGCGGGTGCGGACAGGATACTGTCACCCCTTGTCAGGTCCGGGGTCTGGTGCATAGCGAGCTATGCAGGGAGTTTGGAGATCTGCTATGCCAGCTTGAGGGCTGCATGGTGCATCTAGAGGGTCAGCTTGCCCCTCCTACTGAGCCCCCAGCACAGCCACCTTTGGAGCCATGAAGGGGTAGTGGTGACTGCCCATGGGTGGGGACCTCAGTCTCACTGCTTCCTGTAGGGGGCTCATGGGCTTCTGAATTCCAAACAGCCCTTCCCATCCAAGGTGTTTACATCCCACATGTGTCATATACTGCCCCTGTATGCTGTCTTGTCTGTCTTGTCAGTTATCCTACTCAACCTACCACCCCAAATATACCTACTATCCCTCCTCAACATCCCACTCTCACCTTAAAAAAAAACAAAAAGGGCAGTTGATTCCCACAAAAAAATCTCGCCCCATATATAGCTGTCCATTTCGCATATGTGTCCACTGGACACATGTAATCTGGTCTAATTGGCTTCACAACATATTATTGTAGTCCTCACCCCTGTTACAGAGGTATGAGTGTCCACATCAATCTCCAAATCAGTGTATATGCACAGATGTTGCTGTAGAAGAAATGGGCAGCTATGGACCTTCCGTACACCCATCCTGCACATCGCTAGCTATTTTCCCTACTGTCTTTCCTTCTTTGTGCCCCTTTTTCACCACTTTCCTATCAACCCTTTTTCTTTTCTTTTAAAGGAATTAGCATGTAGGTAAGCAGGAGTAAGCACTTTTAAGCAGCAGTACGTGGAGTTAAGCCTATTTGAGCGTGGGTAAGCAATGCCTACACAGGTAAAGCAATTTAGAAGCTAACTAAGAATAAGAAACTGTAACCAGAAGTTAGCATTGCTTACCATCATGCAAACCCACTTACAGTTGCTTAAAAGTGCCTTAATCTCTCTTTATCCAATGGCCCTTGTTCTGCCCAGCAACAAAATGATCAGCCCTTATAAGTCTCAAACCCAGGACCATTTAAACCATAGCTAAAGTGGTTTACCACTAAGCCATGGCAGATATACAAAACCCTGATGTTTTCACAAACATATCCAGCACAGTCATTCAACAGTACAGGAAATTTATTTATACATGTAGATGTATGTATGTGTGTGTGTGTGTGTGTGTGTGTGTGTGTGTGTGTGCATGTGTCTATATATATATATATATATATATATATATATATATATATATATATATATATATATATATACACATATACATCTATAGACATATATATGTGCACATATATATATATATATATATATATATATATATATATATATATATTTATATATATATATATATAGATAGATATATAGATATATATCAACATGTATGTAAACAGATCTATATATATATATATATATATATATATATATAGATGTATATACAGGTATATATCTATAGATATAAAGGAGAACACAACAAATACATATATGACCAAAGGCACCGATAATGGGGATGAGGGGACCCACGCTAAGTGCCTCTTGTAATTATTGATATCATCCCCTCCCCCACAGCCTAACAGATCTGCCTTGCAACACAATACCAACACTTGCAAGTCCCATAACCAGGACCCTACACAACATAGCCACAAGAAGTTAACCGTAATCCATCCCACCTGTATGATGTCAGGATGGTATCAATAACATATGCAGTACAGTCTGGCTACCATAGGGAATGCACAATGTGCAAGCAATTAACATTCCAATGATAAATGCACATACATATATGCAGATACACTATAGATATATACATATATATATATATATATATATATATATATATATATATATATATATATATACATATACATATATATATATATATATATATATGTGTATATATATATATATATATATATATATATATATATATAGATATATATGTATATACACACATATACATATATTACTACATATAGATATGTATTGGAAGATACATATTTAGAGGGTGCACAGCATATTGAACAGCCAGTATTTCTACAATTGCCACCTTTTAAAATGGACAGTGTATGATACTCTTATACAAAAGACAATTATTGCATAAAACATATATCCACAGAGAAGTCAAAGGATATGACACCAGTCACAGGTTTGCATACTTAAGAAATGTTTATTTGCGTACTATTACAGTTGTATATGACATATCATATAGCTGTTACGTGTTTGAAATACATACTGAGTAATGCAAATCTCAAGCAGATCATTTTATACAGTAATTCAAAAGCATAACATATGTTGTTGTCCAGGCCAAGGCCTTCAAGTAGTACAACAGTAAAGAAAAACTGGGCCAGAGGATAACAAGCAATCAACAATAAGTAATGCAGATGTAGTTCAGCAGCCTCCAATTACACTCTGTATGAAACCCCTAGGGGGCAAAGAATTAAGTTGTCACAATGAGGATGTATCTGTTACATAACAATGCTTAACTTAAATCATCGTCATCATACTGACAAACAGAACAGTCCGTATGACAGTAAGCACTAGGCCACCAACGTTCCCAAGGTGAAATGTATGAAAATGTACAGCCATGTACCTTAAGGCATCTTACTACCGATATCCCTCACATGTTGTAACAGCCTAGGTTATATATGGTGCATACCCCCCCATAGACTGACTTACAGGGGCTTATAACAGTGTTACATGCACTGACCTCTTGACTGCAGAGGGCACACATGTTTTGTCCAGCTGTAGCCCACATATATATGTACCCTACACCACAATATGTGTGGGGACCAAAACATCACTGGAATGATGGCAGGAATTGCAGCACGACATAATAACAGGCCACTACATAACAACCTCGTACTGCATGTCATATAGACAAAGCTTGATATATAGGTAGAGAACAGAGGCCGAAACACAGGGCCATATTTGCAATAGTGTTGTTATACATTGAAAAAGTTGCTGGTATTATA